>NW_007727767.1:234660-240041 GCF_000696425.1 Galeopterus variegatus | reverse complement strand
GAGCGGGAACCGGTCTGTATATGGGATCCGAACCCTCGGACGGGAGCGCTGCCGCGCTTCCCAAGCGGCGCACCATGCAGTGCGCCACCGGGCCGGCCCCCGTAACGCCTTTTAAGTGTAGTCAAATGAGTTCAATTTAACTATCATGTTAAACAAAACACCTTGGATTCTCGGGATTTTCTAGTTCCAATTTCTAGTTTTAAAAATCTTCAAGTCACCTGTTAAAAAGAAAACAGAAGTAACAACTTAGGGTAGAAAGAAGTTATTTCAAAAGAAAAGTAGTTTGCGATTCTAAAATAACTATTTCAAGTAATTCTCTTCGTTTATTCATTTAAACAACTTTACAGAAATGGTATCACTGTATTTTTATTCTTATAGAATATATACAGCTCTACACCTAATATTCAGTAGCACACTGTTTTATCCATTTTATTTATTTATTTTAAATTATTTATTTATTTTTAATATCCATTTTAAATGAATCACGTGCCCATGGAGAATGATGGCTCCTGTCTATTGTAAAAGATATTTAGAGTGATATCCCTTTCAGATAACATTTTAAGAGTATCTGGAAAATTATTGCATAAGAACTTCTTATTTGTTAATATTTTCCTGCCCTCTACCGAAGACATTTTGCTGATTTCATTTTACATCTCGTCCATCTTTATATGCAATCACTACTCTTTATCAGAAAATCCCAAGCGCTCTTAAAACACCTGTATATTTTATTTTATTCCATTTAAAAGCATTTTTCTGGGAAGGGGTTTGTAGGTTTCATCAGATGGCTGAAGGTGTTCATGGCACAAAAAGGCCCATTAGATTTGGACTTGAGTCTTGATGCTGCTCAGCCCCAGCTGCAAGAGTATGGGCGGCCACCTCCCCTCTCAGCATTTCTTATCTGTGACCTGGGCAGAGCTGTGCTTTCTCCCTGACGGGGTTGCCAGATCCAGCTTTGCTGTGGTGTCTGCCTGTCTGTCCGTCTGTCGGATGATACTTGGTATTCTGGGCAGGACGTGGCACTGGGCTGCTCCTGCTTGTGCTCCCACAGCTGCCTGCACGTCACCCATCTTGGCATCCCTCCCACTCTATGTTGATTGTCTGCCTTCCCAATGGTACGTATGGGCAGAACTGTGTCTGTGCTCATAAATAATAGCACATAATTATAGCTAATGTCACTGTGCTCATATTCTGAGCCAGCGTCATGACAGCTTGATGAGATACGTGTTACTTTCAAACTTTTTTTGGAGATGAGGCAAGTGAGGCTCAGACACGAAAAGTCACTGGCTCAAGGTCACACAGCTGGTGAATGGCCAAGCCAAGGTTGCACCTCGGGTCTGTCCAACATTGGGGTGTGCACTCCTGACCCTCACACCCTATGAACATTGTGTTCCCCATGCCTGGCTCAGGTAAGCACCAGTAAATAGTCCTTGAATGCTGAACTCAGTGGCCTAAGTGTTATTCCACAGAGTGGAGGCAGAGGAGGCAGCGCTTGTTAAAATATAGATCCCTGGGCCCCACCGTATCTTCCAAATCAGAAGATTTGGGGCAGGCCCCAGGAGTTAGCCTTTTAACAGTTTCAGGCTATTCCGAAGCACAGTGAAGTTTGAGAACCACTTTAAATGGACAGAATAACAATGATACATAAGTAACAAAGCTCTGTTCTGAGTGCTTTATATTAGTTCATGTATTTAATACTCACTAGTGCTATTAGCAGCCCCATTTCACTGAGGAGGAAACCAAGGCACAGAGAAGTTAGGTGCACTTTCCCTTTTCCCCCATTGCTGCATTGCTAGTAATCAGCAGAACTGGGACTCAAAGCCAGGTGTGTAGGAGTCTTACTCCAGGGCTCAGTCCCCCACCTCGGACAGCTTCTCAGCAAAGAAGTGGAGACAGGGTCTTGGATGTGTGTGTGTGCGTGTGCGTGTGTGTGGTGGGTGCAGGAAGCCCTGGCCCCTGCAAGATCACCCTGGCGGTTTCCTGATTGCATTATCAGGCAGGGGCCTTGTGTGTTCCCCTGCAGGAATCCCAGAGCAGGGGATGAGCTGGAAGACAGGCCAGGAGGAGTCTGAGCAGAGCACTGCCCTGAGCAGCTGCCCAACCTGGGGCAAGTAGCTTCCCCATCTCTGTATTGGATGAGGTAGAGATTTTGGGAGATGGCTTAGAGCTTAGGTCCTGGCATCAGACAGACCTGGGCTCAGCTGCTTACTGTCTGTGTGACCTCTGACAAAGCACTTCACCTTTTCAGCCTCAGTTTCCCCTTCTGTAAAATGGGGCTAATAATAGCACCTAACCTCTAGGGTTGCTGTTAGAGCCAAAGTGTGTATAAAACTGCCAGGCATACACAAGTCTCTCTCCTTAAGTCCTTACTTGGAAACCGGCAGGGTACTGGATGATTCCCTATGCATGTGTGTGCTGTTTTTTGTTTGTTTGTTTTTGTTTGTTTGTTTGTTTTTAAATCAACTGTTTGTTTTCTGGAATTGTATATTTTTCTCTTACTCACCAAAGGCTGGCCACCAGAGTCCTGCCACTGGCCCTTCTGAGCTGGAACCCAGAACCAAAATACATAGTGGCTTCCAGCTCAGCTCACCCTGCATTTGTGCCTTGCCAGCTTGCCTAAGTTGCACTGGGCATAAGCTGCTAAAATTGCCCTTTCCTGACATAGACCATGGCACTGGCAAACTATGGCCCTGGCACAAAACCTTGCTTGCCGACTGTTTTCGTAAAGTCTTATTGCAACACAGTCATGTGCATTTGTGTGTGTGTCATTGGTGGCTACTTTTGTGCTCCAGCGGTAGAGTGGAGTAGTTGCAACAGAGACCATCCGGCCCACAGAGCCAAAAACATCGGCTTTATGGTCCTTCACAGAAGAAGCTTGTCGACCAGCCCCTAATAGAGATGATAAAATGAGGTCACAGAAAGTTTGGGAAACAGATACAGGAAAGAGAAGTCACTCCTTACCCCACCTCACCAGACCACACCTTCCTTGAGTTTATGTATGCCCCTTCTAGTCTTCTTCGTCCATGTGCTGTGATGACAATGATCATATTATTAAATACGTTGTTCACATGTTGACTCTGTGCCAGTCTTGATGGAAATTATGTAGTTCCTCATGCCGCTTTTTGTTCCGCGTGTTATTCCCATTTCTCAGATGGGAACACTGAGGCCAGAAGAGCTGTCCCAGAGGAACCCAGGACACCCAGCCTCATCACTCCCATCCCCAGCTTGTGCCTAACACAAAGTGTTGAACTGAGCCTATTCCGAGGGGGAGGTTGGGGCAGTGTACGGGGGCCCTGCTTTGATTGTTTTAGGTAAAAAAATGTGAAGTCGGTTAGGGACAAAAGATCCCAGATCAGGAGCATGGGCTCTTGAGAGACAGTGAGACTTGGCTTTTCCTGCTGGCTGCCCTATCTACCAGCTGAGTGGCCCTGGGCGGGTTACTTTACTTCTCTGAGCCCCTGTAAATGGATGGTTAATGAGAGAGAGTCAAATGGGGTCATAAGGAGGGGGTTGCAAGGACAAAATGCAATGATGTATATAAAAAACCCTTAACTCAGTACCTGGCATACCGTAAGCGCTCAGTAAGTATGATGTAATGTTTTTAAGGCAGTCTGCCAGCCTAGCCTGCCTGCCCTTCTCCCCTATGGAACCACTCTGCATGCTTCTTATGTGCAAACAGCGCCCAGGACATCAGACTTATTTTTCCCTTCCCCCCATCTCATTGGAATCTGGCAGACTTTTCTTGGCTGGCTTCCCTCTGGAGTGGGTTGGGGGTCTCTGATTCCTAGGGGTCCTGCCTGAGAGAGCTAAAGTCTCCCCCCACCTCTGCATGGAGGGTTGGGGCGTGTAGGGTGGGAGGTGGTGTGGTCAGCGTGGCCCGGCAGGAGCTGTGGCGATGGAATGTTTGGATGCTGGTTCCCACGGGGAGGGATTGTGAGGCTGATGGCTCAACTTGGGCACGTGGGCACTGGGCCCCCCTCCAAGGCCACTCTGTAAGTGCAGTGACCAACCTCATTAGCTGGCACTGTGTGCTCCCAGCTCTTCTCCCCTCCAGCCACTTTTTTCTTGGGAACCTCTTGATCTGCTGAGCTTGGAGAAATGATGCCCATTTACAAAGTTCAAATAGGTTTGAGCCAAAATCAGTGCAGTCTCAGTATATCACCTCCTTTAGCCCCCATGGAATGTCTCCACCTCTCGTGTTGTGGGCCTGCCTTTCCTGCTGAGCATTTATCACTGGTGTCTTTGTCCAATGTATGGGTTTCTGTGTTCTCCACTAGAATGTCAGCTCCATGAAGTCAGGGACATTTGTTCTCCACCTCTCGTGTTGTGGGCCTGCCTTTCCTGCTGAGCATTTATCACTGGTGTCTTTGTCTCATGTATGGGTTTCTGTGTTCTCCACTAGAATGTCAGCTCCATGAAGTCAGGGACATTTGTTTGTTGCCCTTGATGCATCTCAATATCTTGAGCAGTGCCTGGCACATAGTAGGTGCTCAGTAAATATTTGTGGAACGAATGAATGTGGATCTAAGAGGATATTTTAGATTGATCAGCTCTCCCCTCCTTAACTTCCCTTCTCTTCCCTTCCCTTCCAGGGTAGCTCATGGGTCAGTGGAAAGAGGGTGCAAAGCCGCTTCCCATCCTCTCCTGCTGCCCCCAGTTTTTTTGCTGTTTGCTTTTTGGCAGCTGGCCGGTCGGTATGGGGATCCAAACCCGTGACCTTGGTGTTATCAGCGTCAACCAAGTGAGCTAACAGGCCAGCCCCTCTGCATTTTTTGAGCCACAAAATGCCACACCAAGGATGGCATTTTGGGGACAGAGCCACATTTGGAAACTGGCTTTTCCTCCTACTAGTTGTGTAGCTTTCTGCTAATCACTTTGTCTCTTGGAGCTTCAAGTTCCTTACTTACTAGATGAAGATAAAAATCCTCACCTTACAAGGTTATCTTGAAAACAAGAGCTTGTGCATGAATGCCACTTGCTGTGTGCGTGTTCTAACATGTTCTCAATTATTGACAACTCCCAGTATTCCTATGAGGCTAGTTCCTGGAGGTATTATCATCATCCCCATTTTACAGATACAGAAACTGAGGCTCAGAGAGGTTAAATGATTTGCCAATGTCACACAGCCAGTAGCTATTGCAGTTGGGATTTGAATCCTATCAGTCTGGTCCCATACTATGCCTGGCAAACAATTCAAAAGATACTAGTCACTTTATTAGTTTCTCATATAGAAAGACAGTATGACACCATGAAAATGCATTTTTAGGAGAAGAATATCACTTCCCACCCAAGCATCACCCCTGGTAGCATTTTGAGTGTGTTTGCTTCTTGTCTTTTTTTTTTTTTTTTTTTTTTTTTTTTTTTTTTCCGTGTCCGGCAACGGA
>NW_007727767.1:231680-233729 GCF_000696425.1 Galeopterus variegatus | reverse complement strand
TTTTGAGTGTGTTTGCTTCTTGTCTTTTTTTTTTTTTTTTTTTTTTTTTTTTTTTTTTTTCCCTGTCCCGCAACGGATCGCAACCCTCAGTGTTGCCCCCGTACCGGACCGGGGACCGGCAACGGGATTGCAACCCTCGGTGTTGCCCCCGTGCCTCGCTCAGCCAGTGAGCGGGAACCGGTCCATATGTGGGATCCGAACCCTCGGGCGGGAGCGCCGCCACACTTCCCAAGCGGCGCACTTATCCAGTGCGCCACCGGGCCGGCCCTGCTTCTTGTCTTTTATTCTTGCCTGTGGTTTCTGAATACTGGATGGTTCGGCTGATCTGGCTATTTTGCTTTGTGGCACTGTCATGCTCACACATGGCTCTTGTCCATAAAGTGGGCAACATGGCACCTGTCCATCCCACACTGGGCTGATGCGAGCATGAAACCGGCAGTGCATGGAAAGCCCTGCGTTTGGTGTTAAATACACAGTGGTATTTAATAAGTGCTAGCCACTATTACTGATGATCCTCCTACGAGAAAAGGAGGACCCGTTGTCTCCCATCCCTGCCTCTTGTTTGTCCTCTAAGTCAGTGCTTTCCAATAGAAGAGAACTTTCCGTGGTGACGGAATGTTCTAGAGCAAGGTCGGCAAACTTCTATAAACATTCAGATAGTAAGTTTCAGTTGTTGTTGCTGTTGCAGCTGTCCCTCCTTTCTCTCCTCTTCCTCCTCTCCTCCCCTTGCCAGCTTCCCTTGAAAAAAATGTACAAATCACTCTTAGGTCAAGGGCCATAGTTTGCCAACCTCACTCTAGATTTGCACTGTCTAAAACTGTAGCCACTGGCCCCATGTGGCTACTGGGCTCTTCAAATGCGGCCAGTATGAACCAAGATGCTGAATTTTTAATTTTACTTAATTTTGCTTGATCTGAATTGAAATAGCTATGTGTGGCTGGTGGCTGCATGTTGAACATGGAGCTCTAAGTCGCTCTGAAAGGGCCTGTGTTCCCTGGAGGGGGCAGGCCAGCCCGTGGGCCCCAGGAGCTGCGCAGCTGGCAGGCCTCTTGGCTCGCTGGCATTTCAAGGGCCGCCTCAGGGCAGCTGGGCCTGAGCCATCCTGCCTCCGAAAGAGCTTTAAGTGTCTGTCCCTAATTGGTTTTATTCGTTCCAAGAGGGCAGCCAACAATGGAGGACAGGAGTGCCAGGCCTGAGATTCTATGGCTTGGGAGTGGGCTGGGGGGGAGTGGGGGGATGGCTGGTTGCTGTGGTTACACCTGGGAACCGTTGTCCATTTGGGTTTAGATGTACTAATGGGACTGGTGTTGCAGGAAAAGAAAAACTGTATAGAGGTGAGAAGTGCCCGAATAGAAGGAAGGGAGGACAAAGATATGCAGACAGTAGCCTCCAGCCACTTGATTTCCATCATGGCACAAATAGTGATAATAGCTGAGATTTTTAAGTGCTTACTGTTATCTTGCTTAAGCCTCCCAACAGCCCTTTTTACAGAATAGGAAAACCGGAGCGCAGAGGCGTGGCCATTTATACAGTCAGGGAGGTGTCCAACTCCAGAGCTGCATTCCAAACCAACTCTGCCTCCTGAAACAGGACGGAGAGGAGAGAAGTTGAGCCTCAGACTTTAGGGAGTCTGTAAAGTGATTTCCCCTCCTGGGCTTCAATTGTCCCATTTGTAAAATGAGGGGAAGTGAGAATTGGACTAAAAATCTTCTCCACCCTAAATGGTAAGCACACAGCATTGAGATATATGTGCCCTGCCCCTAAGGTACAGGGATCCCCTTAGTTCCCTGTTAGCTGGGTCCTGGCTGCATGCGGGGCCCATCATGGACACAGCCTCATTCCTGTAATGAGGTGGTTAAGACCTGGGCATGGGTCTCACACATCTGAATGGCAAAACTGGTTCTGTCAGTTCTTGTGGTCAGTCGTTCTTCCTCTTGGTGTCATTTTCTCATTTGTAAAATGGGGATCATCATACTTCCCTTTTACCGAGCTTTGAATGACACAACGTACTTGCATAGTAGGCATTTGGTCATTTGGTCATTATTAGGT
>NW_007727767.1:222278-231417 GCF_000696425.1 Galeopterus variegatus | reverse complement strand
GGTGGTTGTTGATGCTTGATGTTATGTTTACTTTTCCTGAAGTCCAAGGTCCTTAGGTCAACAGGAGAGAGGAGGCCTGAATGGCAGAGTGGCAGGCCTTGATCAGACCAAGCCAGAGCTTGGCAGAGACTCACACTCTCAGCTCACACCTCTGGTCTGTGAAGCGAGCCAATTCATTCCCTGTAGGAGGAGCAGGCGAGTTCAGACCCCTGCTGCAGCATCATGGGCTGAAGTGGGTGGTTGTTGATGCTTGATGTTATGTTTACTTTTCCTGAAGTCCAAGGTCCTTAGGTCAAGAGGAGAGAGGAGGCCTGAATGGCAGAGTGGCAGGCCTTGATCAGACCAAGCCAGAGCTTGGCAGAGACTCACACTCTCAGCTCATACCTCTGGTCTGTGAAGCGAGCCAATTCATTCCCTGTAGGAGGAGCAGGCGAGTTCAGACCCCTGCTGCAGCATCATGGGCTGAAGCGGCCTCCCCCTGCACTGGAGCTCATTCTCCAGAGTCCTTCCCTTAAATGTCCCTGTCAGGTGCCCTTGGGAGCCCAAAACCCCCTCTGCCTCTTTGGGGAGACCCTGCCCTTCTCCACAGCGCCCATCCCTGATGTAGTATCTCCTTTGCCCCTGCAGGGCTCTGCGGGCAGACAGCCTTGGCAAGCTTGGAGGGCTGAAGCCCAGAGATGAGAATGCCCAGGGGAGGTAAGTGTCTCCAGAAGGCCCCACAGAGTCCCGGCTTTTCCAGAGCCAGCTCTTGGCACGGTCACTCCATGCCGGTGGTCGAGCAAACTCTCTGACTGGCTTTCTCCTCTCTATCAAGCCAGCAGGTTAGAAATCCAGTACTAGAAAGAGCTGGATCCAAGCAGTGTGGAGAAAGCAGGTCTCTGCTCTTGTTTGTCTGTTAGGAAGATGATTCTCCTGGTGATAGCATAGAGAAAGCTGAGACCCAAAGCAGGCAGGGGACTTGCCCAGTGTCACGGCCAGAACCCAAACCCTCTTGTGTCTCATCTTGCCAATGCTGGCATTTTTGGTGTACTTGTTCAGCACCTTACGCAAGAGGTCCCTGACCCTCACAATAGCTTCCATGAGAAAAGATTATTATTCCTTATTTTAGAGGAGAAAACAGGTCAGCAAAATGAAGCCCCTTGTCCAGGTTACCAGCTTGCAAGTAGCAGAGGCAGGATTTGAATCTGGGGCTGTAGGAGTTCAAGTCCAAGACCCTCACCCACCATCCTCACTGGCAGGATGCCAGGACACTTCCCTTGCCAAGGTCCAGCAGGGTGGTACAAGTGCAGGGCAGGCCCAGGTCCCTGGGCTGGACCCTCTAGCTCCTCCTGGAGTGAGGTTACTGACTGTGACTCTGGAAGCTGCCTTTTGCTTTGTGGGTTCCCAGTTGCTTTCTGTCTTGCTTTTTTCTCCTGAAGCCATTTTCCAGGTCTCTGCTGTCTTCTGCTGATGTCTGACCTGCCCACGTCGAGCTCTTTTCTTCTGGTGAACAGCTCGGCCTTGGCCTTGTTTGATCAAGGCCTGCCACTCTGGCTGTGCAACCTTGGGCAAGTTGCTTTATCTCTCTGAGGTCAGATGACACATGAAAAATGCTTTGGCAGAGTGAGCGTACACCATAAATGTAAAGATACAAAACTCAGGACTTTTGCTAAACTTAAAATGCTGGAGCCAAATGAATGATCAGTATGGAGCAAAACTGGCAAGTTGATAACATTTTCCTTACTCTGTCTGTACCTTCTTCCAAGCCTTTTGCCTTGGTATTTAATATCTAAATCACTTCCAACCCCAAGCATAGGCTTGAGTGTACACACACACACACTCAGTAGCGTGCACACTATACCAACCCTTTCTGGAAGCAACTTTCAGTTTCCAGATTGTCCCCCTTTCTCAGTATTCCCTCACCTCCATTTGTTCACCCAAAAGGATGATTATTCTAATTCAAGCTAAAGTGTGATTGACAGCCCCCCAGGGGCACTGACACTGAAATCATAATAATTGGCAGAATTCTAGTCTCAGGTCTAAGGGGAGAATTTCATTGAGCACTTAAAGAAGCTGGGGGGTCATTAGAGGGATTTCCGAATGACTTCAGGTCCTGTCCAGCTTGCCTTCCCCCGAAAGTAGTCCTGAAATTAACTTTTCCCATTGCAGATCTTGAATTGGGGGCACCAGTGAACCACCAACATTGTCAGCAGAATTTAATAGGCACAATTTTCTGAGAAGAAGGTCCCAGCTATTATCTGATGCTCAGAGAGGCCAGTAACCCCAAGGTGACATTTATTTTTGCTCTGTCAGCTGCTTCTAGAACCTTCTTTGAGGCCAGTGGATCCACCCTATTTTGCAGCTGAAGAAACTGTGGTTGAGATGGGGGAAGTGACTCTCCCAAAGCCACACAGCCAGGAAGTGCCAGTGTGTCTCAGCAGTTTCAACCCCAGGCCTGAAACTATGTTTTCCCTCAGCTTTGAGGTTTGTTTTCCACTTGCTGCGGTCGAGAGACCCAGGCAGCTCAACCCTTGTGAGTGGATAGGCCCCGCTGCATACTGGCTCCTTTGGTGTTTTCAGGTGAATTGTCACATCCAAAGAAGAAAGCTGTCTCCCTGCTCTCTTCCCCCAGCCCCTCCACCATTCACTAAGCCACTCGTAGCTCTCCAATCATGCCAGTTCTTCCCTGCCTGTGCCTTTGCGCTGGCTGCTTCCTTTGCCAGGAACAACCTCTCTCTCTCCTCCACCTGCCTGTTTCCTACCCACTGTTTAAAGCTCAGCGTGAGGGCTACCTCCTGCAGGAGGCCTTCCCTCACCTACTCAGGTAGAAGCCCTCAGTCCCATCCAGGTGTGGATCAACAGTGTGAGTAAGGCTGAGACTGTGTCTCTTAGCTCTGTATGCCAACTCCCAGCATACAGTAGGTGCTTATTAAATGCTGCAATAAATGAATAACAAATGATCATGGTAGAAACTGCTACTATTCTTTCAAATGCTCCCCATATGCTGGGCACCTTCTTAAATACTGTCTATATAGAAGTTCATTTACTGTTCATGACAGCTCTCTGAGGTTGACACTCATAGGTCCATTTTACAGATGTGGCTCAGAGAGGTTAAGTTTGCTGCCCAAGATCATGCAGCCAGGAAGTGGCAGAGTTGGGATTTGAATGCTGGCCTACCTGACTCCTTGAATACCCAGAGACCTCAAGCCCTCACTTTGATTCCGGAAAGAGAGAGGAAGGGCATTCAGGAAAACTAAGGCCCAGAGACGCAGCAGAGGTGAGGCAGAGAATGGCTAGGGTGGTCTGAGATTGGCTGAGTGTCCATCCAGCATCTGGGTCTGCACCTTCTGCATTGTGCTCAGGTTGCAAAATCGGGGGGTCATGGGGGTGAACTAAGGAGGGGAGTGGATTTGTCACTCGAGGGATGTGAAGAAGGGGATGACTGGACTGGGTGGACCCCTCCTTTTTTGTTTTTTCCTACTGGCTGCTGGTTTGTATAGGGATCGAACCCTGGATCTCAGTGTTACCAGCACCACACTCTAACCAATTGCACTAACCAGGTAGCCCTCCCTGCTTTTTAAAACAAGCCCTTACCTGAAGAATTCCCATTAAAATCTGATCCTCTTAATTAGCAACACCTGGGAGGGGTGAGGAGCATAGGCTCAGGGTCATAATTCACGTCCTAAGTCATCTCCACCCCTTTCCCCCCCATTGTCCTTGAGCTTACCCGGCATGCTGGCAGGATCCTCCTGACTGGCCCCTTGGCCTCCATCCTCACCCCTGCAGGCCCTCTCCTCAGGGGCTGCCCATAGAGTAAGCCCAGCTCTTTACTGGTCCCAAGGACTTGCCTGGCCAGTGGCCCCCCACCATCTTTTTCCCTCCTTCCCCACTCACTCCCCTCGAGCCCCAGCAGTCTCCTTTTAGGCTCTTGAAGATACCCTGTCCCATCTTAGGGCCTTTACACTCTCTGTTCCCTCTGCCGGGAGCACCGTTCCCACTCATCTCCATGTGGCCAGCTCCTTATCCATGTCTTGGCTTGAAGGCCACCTCCTCCAAGAGGCCCTCCCTGGCTGCCCTCCTTCTTCTGCATTTGATCCCTCTCACAGTGTCTGGATCATTTCCTTGAAAGTTGTTATCACAGTGTGTCTATACATTGTGTATTATCTGCTTTCCCCACTAGGACCTAAGCTCCTTGAGGTCAGAGTCCTGACTGTGATGTACATCATGCTGTTTCCAGCCCCCCACATGGTAGCTGGCACCTTTTAGTGTCTAATAAACATTTCCTGAATGAAGAACAAATGAATGGATGGTGATTCAGGAAGAAATCTAGATGAGGATGTTCTGAGCCTTTTCCTGAAAAACCTGTCCTGCTGAAGCATTGTGGTAATTCAGAGCAAGTGCAGGAGCCGGCTGGCCTGGGTTTGAATCTTGGCCTCCTGGGCGGCTGCATCCCACCTGGGCAACATTGAGCAGCCTCTCTGTGTAGTGATGATTTCAGAGCACTCGCTTTGTGCCAGACCCTGCTCATTCTACCAAGGTGCATTCCATCAGTACTGACTGGGCAGCTACTAGGTGCCAGGCACTGTGCTAGGAGCTGGGGATACAGCAGTGATCAAAATGGGCAAAATTCCCTGTCCTCATGGAACAGAGGTGCTGTTGGAACCTGATGTTCCAGTGGATTATTATTTTCTGCATTATCAATAGTAAATTTTACAATTATTATTTTCTCCATTTATCAGATAAGACAGCCCTGGCTTTCAGAGATTAAGGAACCTGTCAAGGTCCCACAGCTAGGAAATGGGGAGAAGGATCTGAATGCAGGATGTGGGTCTATAGAGTCCCTTAGGGGTGATAATAGTACCTACCTAGGGCTGTGGGAGGATCCCATGAGTTAAGATATGTAAGGTGCCCAGCACATGCCAGGTACACAGTGCTTATGAAATGTGCTCTGCCCTTAATGTCAGCAGCGTCACATTTGTGATTTGGGATTTGTGTAGTAAAGGACCCATAGCTCTCAGAACTGCCTGACCGTGTGTGTCTCCCTCTCTCCCCAGATGTGAGCCCGGGCAGCTGTCTGCTGATCTGTCCTTGAAGCCACCTAAGCGGGCCCCCAGGCCGGGCCTGCCCCACCCCCGGCCCGGCATGCGCCTGTCGGTGCGGAGGGCGCTGCTGGTGGCCGGCTGTGCCCTGGTCCTGGTGCTGGCGGTCCAGCTGGGCCAGCAGGTGCTGGAGTGCCGGGCGGTGCTGGAGGGCCTGCGGAGCCCGCGGCGGGCCATGCGGCCAGAGCAGGAGGAGCTGGTGATGGTGGGCACGGACCATGTGGAGTACCGCTACGGCCAGGCCATGCCGCTCATCTTCGTGGGCGGCGTGCCCCGCAGCGGCACCACACTGATGCGCGCCATGCTGGATGCCCACCCCGAGGTGCGCTGCGGCGAGGAGACCCGCATCATCCCCCGCGTGCTAGCCATGCGCCAGGCCTGGTCCAAGTCAGGCCGGGAGAAGCTGCGGCTGGACGAGGCGGGAGTGACGGACGAGGTGCTGGACGCCGCCATGCAGGCCTTCATCCTGGAGGTGATCGCCAAGCACGGCGAGCCCGCCCGCGTGCTCTGCAACAAGGACCCCTTCACGCTCAAGTCATCGGTCTACTTGTCGCGCCTGTTCCCCAACTCCAAGTTCCTGCTGATGGTGCGGGACGGCCGGGCCTCGGTGCACTCCATGATCACACGCAAGGTCACCATTGCCGGCTTCGACCTCAGCAGCTACCGCGACTGCCTCACCAAGTGGAACAAGGCCATCGAGGTGATGTACGCCCAGTGCATGGAGGTGGGCAAGGACAAGTGCCTGCCTGTGTACTATGAGCAGCTGGTGCTGCACCCCAGGCGCTCCCTCAAGCTCATCCTTGACTTCCTCGGCATCGCCTGGAGCGACACTGTCCTGCATCATGAGGACCTCATTGGCAAGCCCGGTGGTGTCTCCCTGTCCAAGTGAGTGGAGCCACCGATGCTTCTGCCCAGACCCCATCCCTGGAGACAGGCAGGAAGATCGCTTCTGCCTCTTCCAGTTGTATGGCCTTGGGCAAGTCACTATACCTCTCTGAGCCTGTTTTCATATCTAAAAAATGGGAACGATCACTCCTCTATTTTCTGTGAGAATCAGCAAGCTTTGAATATGCTTTGTAGTGAGGCAGTAGTGGGTAGAGTTAAGAGCACAGGTTCTGGAACAAGCTGTCTGGGTTCAAACTCCAGCTCTGCCCCTTCCTACCTGTGTGACCATGGGCAGGTGACAACCTCCGTGTGCTTCCATTTCCTCATCTGTAACATGGTGATCTAATCTATCTACCTTATAAATACCTGTGAACATCAGATAGGTTGATACATGTTAGGGGCTGTTATTACTATTATGATTATCATTTTACTGTTGCTGTTGCTTTTATGGGAACACTCATCAGCCTCACCATCGTTACCATTTAATGAGTGCCTACTGTATGTGGCAAATACTGGGTTACCCCCCTGACAAAAGCATTATCTCCTTTAATCCCCACAGCAACCTCAGCACATAGGAACTACTCTTACCCCCATTTTACAGATGAAGATACAAAATTTCAGAGAGGAGACGTTACTGGCCTAAAGCCACAGAGCTAACAACGTATGCTGCTGGGGTTTGAGCCCAGGTCTCTTGGACTCCAGAGCTTGTGCTCTTGAGCTCTCCACATCCAAGATACTCTCCTCCCTCCCCTCCTTCTCTCCGTTTCTGTTGCTTATGACAAAATACCCAGAACTGGGTAATTTGTAAGAAAACAAAATTTATTGCTTACTGCTTTGGAGGCTGGGAAGTCCAAAGGCCAGGGAACACATCTGATGAGGGTCTTCTTTGGTGGTGGCTTTACAGCAATGTAGGTGTTGCACATGGTAGAAAATGGTGGAACAGAGAGAGAAAGAGAGACTCTCTTCTCTCCTCTTTTAAAGCCCTCAGAACCACGCCCCTGACCACCATTATTAATCCATTCATTATGGCATGGGCCTACAATCTAATCACCTCTTCAAGACCCCACCTTTCAATTACCATAATAGGATTTCCCACCCTATTTACACTGTCACATAGTGGGGACTAAGTTTGGAGGTACATCAATCCACAGCACCCTTGGGAGAGGCTGTTGTCCTTCTCCTGAGACCCATAGCAACTGAACAGTGCAGGAGCAGCGTATTCAATCTCTGCGTGTCCCTGTCTTGATCAGGCCCTGGCATCCCTGAGAGCCCAGTGAAAGGGTAGTCCTCTCTGGGACAACCCCTTTCTCGCATGGCTCGTCCCTAGGAGTCTCCATCCCCGACAGCTCTTGAGCCTTGAGCAGCTCTGGAGGCTGTCAGTCCTCACACCTGGCAGTGAAGTGCCTACATGCTAGGTACCCCAGCCAGGTGGTGTCGGTGCTGGGGTTTTGTGCATTATCCTGACAAAAACACAGAATTACCCAAGGAATGCATCTTTATCATAGTAAAGTGGGAAAATACACCAAACAAGAAAGGAGAAACAACCCACAGTTCCACCACTCAGATTTTGATACATGACTTACTGGTTCTTTTTCAGGGCATATTGGTAAGACCGGAGTCCAGCTGAACATATTCCTCTGTAGCCTTTTTACACTTTGTGTAACAGGACCACTTGCTGAAGGCAACAGCCTTCTGATGTGACATCATTTTGAATGGCTGCATAAGAGTCCACTACAGACAGTACCATATATACATATATATTATTTTTTTATTTTTTTTCCTTTTTGTCTTTTTTCATGTCTGGCTACGGATCGCAACCCTCAGTGTCGCGCCCGTACCGGACCGGGACCGGCAACGGGATCGCAACCCTCGGTGCTGCGCCCGCACCTCGCTCAGCCAGTGAGTGGAAACCGGTCTGTATGTGGGATCCGAACCCTCGGCGGGAGCGCCGCTGCGCTCCCAAGCGGCGCACTGTAGCAGTGCGCCACCGGGCCGGCCCCTATATTATTTTTTAATTGCGGTGAAATACATATAACATAAGGATTACTATTTTAAGCATTTTTAAACATGTAATTGTGTGGGATTCATTAAATTTACAATGCAGTAACCATCACCTCTGTTTCCAAAATGTTTTCATTATTCTAAACATAAACTCTGTACCCATCAGGCAATAACTTCTAATTATCCCTTCCGCCAGTTTCTGGTAACTTCTAATCTCCTTCTGTCTCTGAAATTATTTTTTTTTAATTTATTTTTTCTTAATTCACCCATGATCATTGTATATATTTATGGGGTACACTGTGATATTTGGGTCCACTTACTCAGTGTGCAATGGTCATGTCAGGTGGATTACCATATTCTATTTAATCTCCGCTATTGTTGGACACTATGATTATTTCTAGTTTTATTGACAAGTTTCAAGCATTGCTCCCATTCAGATTCTAGGATGTGTTTATGTAATGTCTGTGCTTTCAAGTCCTGGAGACACAAGAGTTGTAGCAAAAGCCATGCACATAATTGAGATTTTTGACACACTGGATAGAGTTAAGATTTAAATTCAGGTCCACAGACTCCAAATCTGTGCTTTTCCCACTAATCCACACCTTTTCACCTCCCTCTGTTTTCACTCCCAGTCCCACCTGCCTTTTGCTACCTCTTTCTGTTTCTGTTCTTCCCCAAGTCATCTCTTAGTTGGGACAGAAGCATCCAGAAATATGCCCTCCATCCTGGGGGCTCCCTTCCCTCCATCCTACAATGTCCCTGAATTATGATTGGTAAGACCTTCATGATTCCGGTAAGCCTGTTGCAGGGGAGAGTGAGGAAGTGCGTGTGGGATAATGGTTGTTCTATTGTAAAAACAAAATGTTGAAAAAAAACTAAATGTCCATCTTTAGGGGAATGGAAAAATAAGCTATGGAGGAATGCTACACAGCTGGAAAAAAAGAATGAGATAGTGAGGAAAAAGATTGTAGGCAATACATACAGCATATTTCTTTTAAAACTGCAAGTGTGTGTGTGTATGAGAGAGAGAGAGGGCATGAGTGAGCAGTAACCCTTACTGAGAGCTTATCATGTGCCCTATGCTCTAGGCACTTTCTTTGTATTAACTCATTTGTTCTTCAGGATAGCCCAGCGAGAAAGGTGCTTTTCTTTCTCTCTCTCTCTCTTTTTTTTTT
>NW_007727767.1:220413-221808 GCF_000696425.1 Galeopterus variegatus | reverse complement strand
TTTTTTTTTTGGCTACTGGCCAGTATATAGGTAGGTACTATTATCATTCCCATGTGTAGATGAGGAAACAGGCTCAGAGGGGTGAAGTAACTCCCAAAGCCACACAGCTGGTGTTGGTACAGCAGACATTTGAGCCCACGCAGTCTGGCTCCTGAGTCTGCTCTTAATTGCATTTCTATTTAAATCACAGGAAAAGAATTTAGAGGGTATACTCCAAAATGCTAAGACTGGGTACCTGTAGGAAGCTGATAGACTGGCAGTGGTGACCACAGGGACTTTTAGTCTTAGCATTAGTGTTTTATATTTTTTTCAAGGAAGAAATATTCATGTTAGTCATATACATAAAATACTATTTTTTAAAAAAGAGAAGTCAAAGAAGCAGATTTTATGTACCAATAGTATGTACTGCTAGTACTTTCTTCTGACTTGCCACCACATGCTTTTATCCCCATTGCACAGAGGAGGTGTGATGAGGCAGAGTGACTCACCTGCAGTCTCATCATTGCTGGGTGCAGAACTGGGCAGAGCCCAGGTCCCCCACCCATTCCCACTGCTTCAGAGTGGCTGAGCAGAGAGCCCACCAGGCTCTATCTAGGTCTGCCCTGCCCCATCTAGCCTGTCCTTTCTCCCCAGGATCGAGCGGTCCACAGACCAGGTCATTAAGCCTGTGAACCTAGAAGCTCTCTCCAAGTGGACTGGCCACATCCCTCGGGACGTGGTCCGGGACATGGCCCAGATTGCCCCCATGCTGGCTCGACTTGGCTATGACCCCTATGCAAATCCACCTAACTACGGCAACCCCGACCCCATCGTCATCAACAACACACATCGGGTGAGTGTGAGAGATGTGCTCTTGGGGCTTAGCAGAGGTGGAAACTCCAGCTACCTAAAAAAACATTCAGTCTCTTGATTCCTGAGCATCTGGTTTGTTTCTATCTGATGGACATGGTGAATTGTATGACTGCTAATATTTCCATTTTTGCTTGGGCTGCCAGGATGCTCAAGGCCAACTGGTAACCTCTCATATTGTAACATCTAACAGCAGGCCCACTTGTACACTAATTTCATCTTAGTTCTCTACTCTTATTTTTCTTCTTCCCCCTTATTTCCCTCACTATTTGTTTGTTTATCTGTTTGTAAAGTACTGCAAGTCCTTGTTGAGAGTGGGCATAAATAAATGATTGGTCCCTCTATTATTCCCATCAGGATTAATGTTGATTTCTTAGACAAACATGAGTTTAGAGCAGTGTAAATGACTTTTTAAGTTCTCTTTAGTTAAGGTGGTCAAGGGAAATGACTTTGACGAGATATTTTTGAAGTGTTACAGCAGGCAGATGCTCGCTGGGTAAAAGAACAGTTAATAACTTCATGATTTATGTGTTGCTGTTATAGCTT
>NW_007727767.1:217963-219941 GCF_000696425.1 Galeopterus variegatus | reverse complement strand
TTATCTGTTTGTAAAGTACTGCAAGTCCTTGTTGAGAGTGGGCATAAATAAATGATTGGTCGCTCTATTATTCCCATCAGGATTAATGTTGATTTCTTAGACAAACATGAGTTTAGAGCAGTGTAAATGACTTTTTAAGTTCTCCTTAGTTAAGGTGGTCAAGGGAAATGACTTTGACGAGATATTTTTGAAGTGTTACAGCAGGCAAATGCTCGCTGGGTAAAAGAACAGTTAATAACTTCATGATTTATGTGTTGCTGTTATAGCTTCTAATTTATTTTGGGTGCTGTGTACCTACTTCCTTACAGGTACTAAGTTGGTTAAAATATTTGAAAATAGGACCCAGGCCTGAGGAAAAGCCCTCTTACCCCTTACATCATTAAGACCCAGAGTATTGATTTAACTTAAACTCAGCATTTCTGAACACGAGCTAGTTTTACAAAGTAATCAGTTCTTGTATCGAATCACATAGCAACAGAGTTTCTCTCTCACATCTCAGGCCTTAATTCTTCAGTTGGCTCAGGAGTCTTTAGAGCCTGTCCAATACTCGCTAATCTCTCTTTTTAACAAAGAGAATTTAGTAACACTGGGCTTTGGGGGTACTGCCCTAATGATTGAAGTGTAAGCCCATCTGTGGCTCTCGTGGGTTCCTCTTCTCCCAGATGTCTGTTGATTTTGCAGATATTTATTTACAGAAATACTCAGATCCAATGTACATACACAGCCTACATTGACAGTGTGGATATTTGCATCCCAGATGTGGTTTATTTTTATTATAAATACTATTTTTAATTTTTATTTTGTTATTGTTTAATAATAGTCATTATTATTCTTTTAAACACTGCTTATGTGTTTTATATACTTTTTGGTACATATGCTATCACAAACAAAATTAATTAACTAGATTAAAAGAAGATAGTGACGAATTTGAAATCAGCTCCCAGGTGCTTCTGAGAAGCAGCAGCTTGGGCAGGATGAGGACATCAGCAGTACCAGGCTGAGCCCTCCTTAGGCTGTTCTGCTTAGCCAGGGCCCAGCAGCTGCTCCTTTGGGGTCTCTAAGGTGGAGGCCCCTGATTTGCTCCAGACTGTGGGTCAGAAGCTCTTGGAGTATGGCCTGACTTTGTTTATTTTATAAAATATAAATAATTCTAATGAGTACTAATAGGTTAAAATCAACTCTTTGGAGCTTTTTTGTTTGTTTAAAATGGAAGATGTTTCTAGTTTCCTTCCAAAGAGGTTTCTTCCCTGAGGGTTCCAAAAGTCTTAGCAAGTGCCAGACACGTTGTTTAATCTTTACAGTAGCTTTGCTGTTACTGTGAATATAATTCCCCTCATTAAAAGCCATGTGTAGGGCCGAGCCCGTGGTGCACTCGGGAGAGTGCGGCGCTGGGAGCACAGCGACGCTCCTGGATAATTCCCCCCATTAAAAGCAAAGTAGGGCCGAGCCCGTGGTGCACTCGGGAGAGTGCGGCGCTGGGAGCACAGCGACGCTCCTGCCGCGGGTTCGGATCCTATATAGGAATGGCCAGTGTGCTCACTGGCTGAGCGTGGTGCAGGTGACACCAAGCCAAGTGTTGCGATCCCCTTACCGGTCATGAAAAAGACAAAAAAAAAAAAAAAAGCCATGTGTAAGTGTGTGTGCATGCGTGTGTGTGTTTCTGTGTCTTCTGTGGACATTGTGTGTTCCTGTGATGGATACTGAGTCACAGTAAACTTAGTGACTGAAAGGATGTCTCTGCTCATGAAATTGTCTATACCTCCGCTGTCTGTTACGGGAGCCACTAGCCGTGTGTGGCAATTGATCCTGTGAAGTGAGACTAGTCCAAATTGAGAGGTACCGTAAGTGTAAAATACACACTGGATTTTGAAGTCTTAGGACAAAAAAGAAGTATGTAAAATTTCTCATTAATTGTTTTTATATGAATTACGTTAGAATATTAATATTTTAGATATATCAGGTTAAATAAAAGATATTA
>NW_007727767.1:216292-217222 GCF_000696425.1 Galeopterus variegatus | reverse complement strand
TTGGATGGAAGGATGGATGGATGGGTGAAGGGCATGGATGGATGGATGGATGGGTTGGTGGGTATTGGGTAGGTGGATAGGTAGATATTTTGGGATGAACTAAATTTTATGTTTTAGTGACTTCCTTAATAGTAATATTTTATCTTTCCTAGGTCTTGAAAGGGGACTATAAAACACCAGCCAATCTGAAAGGATATTTTCAGGTTAGAAATTCCACGGGGAATTCTGAATTCTGTTTTTCTTGGCTATACCACTAGCTGGATGCATGCCCTTGAACACTTCACTTCTCCAGTCTGGCTGACATTTTTCCCATCATAAAAGGGGGTTGGGGGTCAGGCCAGAGGGTCTCTAAGTGTCTGATCCAGCTGGGGCCAAATCTGAGCAGCACTTCTGCTGGAGCAGTCTTTCACCTTGTCTCCTGGCTGCAATGCAGTTGGAGGGACTTTGTGAGGACTTCCATTGAGCTTTCTATCACTAGCCTTAAATTCACTTTTATTTAAAGCAGCAGTTTCCAAACACAACCTAGGGCAAAATTTTCATCAGTGTACCAAAAAATGGGGAACTTGAGGGTCATGTGATGCATGTATATGTGTTAACATAGACATACATACACTCCTGCATTCCCTTGTGCATCCACCTCCCCACCACACCCCCCACCAGCTGTATCTCCCAAACATCCCCAGTATGTCCATGGGAGATGATCCGTGCTCCACGTCATTGTTGGTAATGGGATGGGTTTTTTTTCCTGGTGTCTGGTGGTATGGGAATCTGAACCCTTGACCTTGGTGTTATAACACCATGCTCTAACCAATTGAGCTAACCGGCCAGCCCTGGGGCTGTCTTTCTTAACACATAGCATAGACGACCCCTTTACCATTATTATATCTACTACTTTTTGTGTTAAAATGCTCCCTTTTAAATCAAGTGGTG
>NW_007727767.1:213977-216051 GCF_000696425.1 Galeopterus variegatus | reverse complement strand
GTGGTGCTAAAATTAGTAGTTTTAGTTTGTGCATGTGTTTTATTTAATTTGGCAAAATAAAGGGTGGGTCACCCTCTGGCAGTCCCCAGTTTAGTAACCTGAGAGCCAGGAACCACACAGCTTTTGAGCACTTTCTACTTATTGGGGGAGGGATTAATGTTTCCTTTGGGGGAATCAGAGACACATCTCTTGCCACTGTGACAAAACGTGGCAGAATGAGCAAACATTAATTTATTATTTATTTTCACCAAAATGATGATGTAACAAGAACAACAAACAGAAGTGGGGGTGAGGGCAATTAGCCACAATCTGTAACTCATCCTTGTTGCGTATCACCTTTTTTGCCCACTTGAATATGCATTTTTGCATTAGTTGTAATTCCATTGTATGAGCTACTTTGCTTTTTTTTTTCTTTTTCTTTTTTGGTGGCTGGCCTATACGGGGATCTGGACCCTTGACCTTGGTGTTACAAGGCTGCGTTCTAACCAACTGAGCTAACCGGCCAACCTTTGCTTTCTTAATATTCTTCCATATTCTGGGTTTCACCATCACCATTTTGGATGGCTATATAGTGTTCTGTGGAATGAATGTGTCAACATTACTTAGCTGCTTCCCTAAGATCGTTTCCAATTTTCACAGTATCCTGAATGACGTCATGTACACTTCATCCTGACCCCTCTCTTCTGTGGGGTCAGGGGACTCTATTGAATCATTCCCTTAGAACACATTATTCAGGAGTGGATTCAGTAGGTGGAAAGGTCTGGATCTTTTTTTTTTCTTTTTGGTGGCTGGCTGGTGCTGGGATTCAAACCCTTGACTTTTGTGTTACAAACCAAACTCCAACCAACTGAGCTAACTGGCTGGCCTGGATCTTTTTAAGACTCTTGAACCACAAGACAAAAATTGTTTTACAAAAGGGTTGGATCGGTTTACACTCCCCTGCAGCATGTGGCATATACAAGATATCTAGCTGACCTGGGACTGGTTTTTGCTGCGCTCAGGAGCAAAATATGAAGGAATGGCATGTGCCCTGTCATCATGAATACTCCCAGCCTCAGGTGAGCTGCCCTGCAAATTGCATCAAATTCCTCCTTTTTGTCCTCATCTCCTGCGCTGTCCACTACACACATGTCATTCTGGATATTGCAAAAACTGGAAACTGTCTAGAGAAGCCGTTAAGTAAATGGTGGCACATGCATTCTACAGAACACTGTGTTGCCATCCAGAATGGTAACTCAAAAGACAAAAAATATTAACGTAAAATGAAGCAGCTGGTACATTGGAATTGCAACTAATGCAAAAATGTACACTCACTCCGTGGGCTCCATCCACCCCCTTCTTCCAAGCCTTTGCCATTCTCTCTGCCAGGAATGCTTTTCTAGCCAGATCTTTGCGTGGCTGGCTTAGTTTTCATCTTCCAGATATTGGTTTATGGGGTGTTTTCTGAACAACCAGTTCTCTGATTATCTGGACACAAACTGGGTGTTCACCAGTCAGTTCAGTTCTGACACTTACTCCAGAGTTACATCAGCCCACACAGGTTAAGGGCTCAGTCCTATCAGACACTTCAAATGCCAGCTGCAGTGGGGTGCCCAGACTACCCACACTTCTGTCCAACCGAGTACAAATTTGGAGGTCCTCACAACCCCCTCAGTTTGATAATTCACTAGAACAACTCACAGGACTCAGGAAAACACTTTGCTTACTATTGCCTGTGAAATTTAAAGGACACAACTCAAGAACAGCCAAATGGAAGAGATGCAAAGGGTGAAGTGTGGGGGAGGGGCTGGCACAGAGCTTCCAAGCCCTCTCCAGGCCCACCACCCTCCCACCATCTCAATGTGTTCACCAACCAGGAAGCTCTCCCAATGCCTTTTTCTAGGGATTTTAATGGAGGCTTCATTACGGAGGAATGATTGATTAAATCATTGGCTGTTGGTGATTAACTCAACCTCAGCCCCTTTCCCCTCTCCAGAGGTCGGCAGAGGGGAAGAGGTGGATGGGGCTGAAAGTTCCAATCCTCTAATCCTGCCTTGGTCTTTCTGACACTGCCCCCCCCCCCCCCCCCCCTCCC
>NW_007727767.1:200219-213325 GCF_000696425.1 Galeopterus variegatus | reverse complement strand
CACACACACACACACACACACACTCCCAGTCAGTCATTTCATTAGCATACAAAAAGATACTCTCATCACTCTGGAGATAGTGCTAGGAATGGGAGATTGTGCCAGGAATGGGAGATTGTGCCAAGAACTGGAGACAAAGACCAAATGTTTATTTTTTATTACATCGCAGCTTTTTTTTTTATTACAAAGTCATCTTGTAGAGTCATTTTCTGATCACCTGATCTCAGGTAGCCCTAACCACAGTCATTCATATCAGCCTATTCTACCGCCTGGATTTCACATCTTGAATATGTGTGAGTTTAACAGGCTCTCCCCACAACTAGAATGAAAGCTTCATGAGAACAGGGCTGGGTGAACATGCTCACCACAGTATCCCTAGCATCTGGCACATGGAAGGTGTGCAGTAAATATGACAGGGCTGGGTGAACATGCTCACCACAGTATCCCTAGCATCTGGCACATGGAAGGTGTGCAGTAAATATGTGCATAACTCAGTGATGCTGAGGGGAGAACCTCAGGCAACAAGACCCTGGCCATGACCTCTTCCTGTCTGTGTTGTCTTCCTGCAGGTGAACCAGAACAGCACCTCCTCCCACTTAGGAAGCTCGTGATTTCCAGGTAGGCCTGTGGACTCCACTGAGGGCTCCCACTGCTTCTGAGCCCAAGAGCCACTTTTCTGAAAAGGCTTGTCTTTCCAGAGCCCCCCTGGGGAGAAGTGTCCACCAGGGTGGGCTGACCCAGCCCCATCAGAGGTTTCCATGGTGACAGGCTGGGGGAGCTATTTATAGAAATGAGAATTAGTCTCTTAGCTCTGGATCAAGGATGGGGGCAGGGATTGATGCTGAACCAACCAGAAAAAGGTTTTTCTGACACTGGGAAGGGTGCAGGAAGGACCACTATGATGGGGAGGGGGGATTCTGGAACCATTTTTGCACAGAACCATTAGCTCTCTGCTAATCTGGCTTCTACAAACAGCATCAGGGTTGGCCCAAAGCAGTTAATGTTCTAAAAATAGTCTAAGCAGTTCTCTTCTAAGAATAACTCCCATGGCACTGGGCCATGTATTCCTCCTGTGTTGCTCATTTAACCCTCAGTGTCCTTGAGAGGCAAGTGACACAATTCTCCCATTTTACAGAAGAGAAAACCAAAGCACAGAGAATGGCTTTGGCTTGCCCAAGGCTATGTAGCCACCAAGTGGCCGAATGACTTTTTCCCCAAAAGTCATCTCCTCCAAAGTTTGCTTTTAGTGAGCAATTTTAAGTGCATGTTTATCCATCCCTGTTTTGCTAAGGGGTAGGGAAGCAGATTGAACTTGGCAATTCAAAGATTTAAGACTCCAGGCTTAACTTCTCTTACCATCTATTTTCCACATCTGGAGAATGGTGATTCATCAGTGCCCACTTCCCAGGGTGGTCATGAGATGAAGGGAGCTGGTCCAGGTGGGAAACTGTAAAGTGCTGGGCCCTCCCTGTGGCTGGGGCTGGAGTTAAAGCTCCAGTGAGTGAGCTCACTTTGTTATGCAACCCCTGCGTCCCTGATCGGGCTCCAGGAAACTGAGGGGAACCCTGCAGATAGGTCAGGACCAGCTTGCACTTCTACTATTTTAGATTGAAACAGAGCTTTCAGCCTGGATTCTACTTTTAGTCTCTTTATTTTTAGATAATCAGCATATTTTTTATTTGTTTTAATTTATTTTTTATTTTTTAAATTCACTTTGTACCAACCTGTAAGGCTGGGAACATTATCAGGGTTCCCATCTTGAGTTGTGCTAAGATCCCAGAGTTCTATTTAATTCCAAAGAAAAGAACCCTTACATTGAAAACAGTCTTTCTTCATGTTTCTCCCTAAATTTATTTGCCTCACTTGCTTTCTGCAGATTTATTAGTAGAATCTTGAATGTTCTCATTAATAAGACCAGATTTATTCCTCACTTTACTGTTTAAAAGAGATACTATATACGGAGTGTTCTAGCTAATCCCTGGTACAGAAGTGGCCTTGAACAAATGCTAATCTTTACCTTGCCTCCAGAAATCCACTGGTGTTCATCTAGTAATTACTGCCATTTGCTCTTTTTTGGTGGCTGATGGGTATAGGAATCTAAACCCTTGACCTTAGTGTTATAACTCTGAGCTCTGACTAACTGAGCTAACCTGCCAGCTTGGTTTGCTCTTTAATGAATAAGAAAAGTATATCTCTGAGGTCAAGTGGATGCAGGTTGAGATGTGGGTAAGAAACCAAGAAACATTTTTAAATTTAAATTCTCTCTGGCCATCTGGGTTGCATATATAAAACCTTATATGCTTATGCGAATGGATGAAGACTATACGTTCTGCAGTCACACATATAAATATAAAAGATCTTTTTCAGAATTGCTTCTCTGGGTCTAATACAGTCTTCCCCCTTTTCAGATCTCTGTCAATGGCTTTGCTGCCAAGAAGAGAAGAAACTGCATTTGAGTGGAAATCGGACCTCTAATCCAAGCATATTGCTTGCTATTAATCGCCAAAACAGGACTGCTAATGAAGAATGTATTTGCATATGTTTGCAAAAGCTGAATCATCGAAAATGTACCTCGAAACTCTCTATCTTTGGACACTGTAGGGTGGAGAGTGAAGAGCGTAGAGTAGTCCGGTTTTTGAAACTTAGGTATTTTATATTTTTCCCCTAAAGAACTTTTTTTAAAGAAATGGATTTGCCATCCTCCTTAAATTGCAGGACTGCCTTGGTGGCTTTGTTTGCTGGGACAAGGCCCACAACCTGTGCCTCTCCTAATGACCCTTACTTTGAATTCAAAGACTCTATTTAAGAAGTTAATATATGAGGCTTTCTTTAATTCCTTCTCAGTTCAGTTTCACAGGAAAAAAAAATTATTTGAATAAAGTGAACAGGGGTTCATTTGTCTGTGCCTTACTTTACTCAGTGAATAGTTTTTTTGTTTTTTTTTTTCTTTTTTTCCATATTGCATTTTGCCAGGAAGGTTAGTGACAAGCAGAAGCTAGAGAATATAGGTTTATGCAAAGCACAGCTGAACTCCTGTATCAGGGGTCCCCAAGGCCATCCTCAGGTTCACTGACTTGCTAGGAGGACTCAGAACTCAGAAGAGCTGTTATACTCATGGTTATGGTTTGTTACAGCAAAAGGATACAGGTTAAAATCAGCAAAAGAGGAAAGTGCATGGTGGTAAATTCTGTATGTAAAAGCAAAAATACAAAGAAACATGAAGTTAAATTATAGGAAAAATATAGCTGATAGGCAGCTTTTAATCAGTTTAATTTCTAAGGTAATATTAATGTATTTTCTATTGCTAATTAAGTCATTTAAGTAAGGAAGGATTATAAAGCAAGAAATTGATTTAAAATAAAAGGTGCATAGGGCAGAGTACAGAGTAGTCCTGGAGAGACCAGCAGTGAGCTTCCAGTTGTCCTCTACTGGTGGGGTCTTTCAGATACACTTAATTCTCCCTGCAGTGATGTGTGACAGCATGCACAATGTATATCTAGTCAGGAAGCTCACCTGGGCTGTGATGTCTGAGTTTTTTATTGGGGGTCAGTCACATGGCCATGGAGCAACCACATAACTTACCTTAGTTACTCAGTCACAAGCCCCTCCAGAGGTCAAAGTGATACAGCATGGCCCAAGGCTCCCACCATAAGTCTCATTAGCACAAACTATCTGGCCCGGTATGGCCCAAGTCCCCAGGTATACAAAGACACTCCTTAGGGAAGATATTCCAAGGGTTTAGTCATTATCTCCCAGGAGCCCTTTCTTTGAAATGTGCCGGGGTTTAGACACTCCACCTGCAAAGTTAACCCTTTACTACACAGTCCCTAAATGCTGAGTGATCAACGGTTTCATTAAGGTCAAGGTGTTTTACTTGCACTTCCTTGCCTTACATCTCATGATGATACATGAAGCTTTGGGAAGGTGGTGACTTACTGTGGATGCGGGTATGGATTTGGGAGCCAGCCGACATATTGGCTATGTGGCTTGAGCTGTTCACAGGTTTATTGGGAACGCCTAGTGGATAATGTTGGCAGTGGTGCTTGGTACCTGATGAACCCTCAGTGTAAGGTACCTCTTGTCTCTTCTCAACTTGAGACTGCAGTGGAATGGCTTTTGAGGGTATGAGACTTCTTTTTTTCATTCAATCTCCTGCTCAGTTTGCCAAGTGTGGTGCTGTCTCTTTAAGAATCTGGTGACAGCTGTGCATCTCCTCCCAACAGAAAACCATTTATGTCTGGTTCCACATAGATGAGAAGTCCATCCATGAGACCTTGGGTATTCACAGAACTGCCTGGGAAAACATTGAAAGTATGGGGAGAGAAGAGAGGGAACAGATTCTGTTTCCAGCCCCCAAATGGTGAGATTGGGTCATATCCCCCAAAATAAGTCTCAAAATCCACTCCCATTTCATCTTCCCTGAGTTGATCTGAAAAGATTTTTTATTTAGAATACTACATGAATATATTATAAAATAAGAAACAATTAGAAGAATTAATTGTAAGAATGCAAGAGGCCTTTTTTGCACTTCGTCTCAACATTTCCTTCCTTCCCTAATGGTAATGCTACCATTTTCTGTTTGGAACATAGTATTCCAGACTTTTCCTGTAAATGTCCATACATATAAATATTTATATCTAAGTATATGGTCTTAAAGATGCATAAAAATGCCACTCTGAATGGGTTACTCTAAAGTGTACTTTAATAAATTGCACTGGAGGGTTTTTGAAGTAAACACATGAAGCTCTGACACCATCCCTTCAACAGCTGCCTGTATTCTAGAGCACACTATCCTTTTAGAGCATTCCACTTCTGCTAGGTCCTTAGCCTGTTTCTGGCTTTCACCACGACTGGCAAGCTACAGTGGGTATTCCTGTGCATCCCTCTTTGTGCAACTGTATGAGTTGTTTCTTCCCGTCTTGAGTCTCCCCTAGTTCTGACTCCAGAGCTGATTATGTACAATAATAGCACCCAAGTAACGTACCAAGTAATGTTACAATGTTCTCACATATGGCAAGTTAAGGAATCTGAAGAGACGATGTATGTTGCCCAAGCTGGATAGTGGATGGGCCAGGGCACAAGTGATGATTGGCTCACTGCTCCAAGGTATCCCAAGAAAGGCTCGGAACAAGGCTTTAGTTTCACAGTGAAGTCAAATTTCAGCCCAAATCAGGGTACATGGGTGCAATCTATAAAAAAAGTTAATATTTATGCCTTTCACCCCAGCAATTCTACTTATTATGGGGAGATTTTGACAAGGTTCCAAGCCAAGTGTTTTGTTTCCTTCTTTAAGCAGCAGAACCCCCCATATACCCCTTACACACACAGACACACAAATCAAATCACATGTAAGAGTTCAATCTATAAAACAAATAAAAGTGGCTGTTCAAGCCAAGTGTTTTGTTTCCTTCTTTAAGCAGCAGAACCCCCCATATACCCCTTACACACAGAGACACACAAATCAAATCACATGTAAGAGTTCAATCTATAAAACAAATAAAAGTGGCTGTTCTGATGAGGACCCCATCCCTCCCCAGGCACTTCTCTCTGAAGCACTTTGTCATAGTTAAGCTTTTGTATTTAATTGCCTGTTGAGTTGATGCAAGTTGGTCTTACTAGGTTGTAAACTCCATGAATGCAGGAACCATTCTTTTTAATTGATTACCATTTATCCCCATAGTCTACCATGCTTAGCATATCATAGGTTGATAGCCAGCTTCCAAGATTGCCTTCGGGGAACCTCTCCTGGTATACATGCCCCCTTTGGTATGTTGTTCCTTTCCACACTGAATAGGGCTAAGGTTCCAGGTTAAATGCAGGATAAGGGTTAAATTTGAATTTCAGATGATAATTTTTTTAGCAATATTGCATGAGAAATACTAAAACATTCATTGTTTTATCTGAAATTCAAATTTAATGTGGCATCCTGTATTTTTATTCGCTATATCTGGCAATCCTAATTAGGGCTGACTGTGTAACAAGATATTGCAGAAATGACAGTGTGACTTTGGAGAGTAGGTCACAAAAAACCTTGTGGCTTCTGCCTTTCTCTTGGTTCATTCATTTGTTCCGAAGGAAGCCAGCCAGCCACTATGTCTGAGGACACTCTGCAGCACTATGTAGAAGTTCACATGGCAAGGAACTGAGACCTGCCAACAGCCAGGACAAGCTTGCTAGCCATGTCAGAAAAACACTTTGGAAGTTGATCATATAGCCCTGGTCAAGCCTTCTTCAGATGACTGCAGTTCCAGCTGACGGCTTGACTGCAACCCCATGAGAGACCCTGAGACAGAACCACACAGCTAAGCCACTCTCAAGTTCCTACCAAAAAAATTGTGAGATAATGTTTACAGCTGTTTCAAGTTGCTAAATTTGGAGGCAATTGTTACACTACTATAGATAATGCATAGATACTAATTAAATACTGTAAATGAATGAATGAATGATGAAGGCTGTGGTTCACTTTACCTCTGTGCTTTTTGAAGATACTTGCTTTACAGATAATACCCCAGACCTGCAGAACCTCATGTTCCAGCTTTCTATATAAAAACAAGTCTTCAAGAATTTTTGAAAGATAAGTAGGGTATAGATACTTGCTTTACAGATGATACCCCAGACCTGCAGAACATCATGTTCCAGCTTTCTATATAAAAACAAGTCTTCAAGAATTTTTGAAAGATAAGTAGGGTAGAAACCATCTGTAAGGAACATTTATAGGGAAATCAAATTTGCTAATGTCAGCTGATCTGGATTTTCAATTCTGCCAAGTTCAGGACACCATATATATTTCTGTGACAAAATTCAAAATAAGAATAAGCCATGTGCAACTGTATAATGTCACTGTCCTAGAAAAAAGTACATGTGCTAGACTTTAAATATATCAGCTTTGAAATGCCACATATGGATTGTTTCTATGGTACCAACCTATTTAAAGTTGTAACTGAGCAAGAATTTTTTCCCCAAAATCTTTTGGAGGTAACATGGAAGCCATGCTGTAATTCATAGGCTGCATAAGGGAGTAGTTAGGAGTGTGGACTCTGGGATGGTAATAGAAACTGCCTTAGAAAGTTAAGGAATTGAAGAGATGATATATGCAGAGGGTTTGTCTGTGTGACCCTGAACATACAGGAATCACTCTGTAAGTAGAACTCTGTTAAGTAAGCAGAATCAGTGTGAGGACCCACGGATGGTAGAGCAGAGAAAGCACCAGCCTGGAAGTCTGAGCTGCCGGGTTCCAGGCCTGGCTCTGTTCTTAAACTCTCTGTGTGGCACTGGCACCTTCTCTCTTCCAGGGCCTTCCCCACTGCCTCATCTGTGAAAGGAGAGGTATGGACCTATGAGTATTGGAGGACCCTGCCAGACTCCTGCCCAGGAGACTTGTTGCTCAGCAACCCCCTCTGGGAAGGCCACACATCTGAGAACCTCACTGGGAATCTAGACATTGGCCTGGATGTCCTCAAGTCTCAAAGCAAAGCAAGGGGGAGTGAAGGGAGATCAAAATGGATATAAGACCCTGAACCTAAAACCTCTGGTTGCTTTCTCTCCTTGCTTTTTCAAAGGCTGGGCATTTGAGCCCATAAATCCTGAAAAACCATTGATCTTTGAGACTGAGGGGTATGACACTGGGATTTTTTAAAAATGAAAACAGCCACCACCATTTACCAAGCTCTTACTATGCCAGGAGCTTTACATGCATTAATTAGCTCTTTTTGCCATTGTTCTAAAAACCCTCTTAGAGCAGCACTGTCTTTACTCCTAATTTACAGGTGGGAAAACTGAGGTGCAGAGAGATGAAGCAACCTGCCCCAGGACCTACTTCTAGAAAGCAGCAAAGTAGAGATTTGCATCATTGATGTTTTTACTTCAGAGCCTACATTTAAAAAAAAAAAAATTACAAAGCAGTAATTTACATACATAAACATTTTCCCCCTAATCATGTGAGATTAAGTTGCCCATTTGATGTCCTAATCACCTCCAAATATTTCAATATTTCCAACAAACAAGGACATTCTCTTATGTAACCAACAAACAACCATGGGTTGTTCTTGCTCAGTTACAACTTTAAATAGGTTGGTACCATAGAAACAATCCATAAAAACCAGGAAATTAACATGGACACATTACTATCATGGGATCTAGATCCCATTTAAATTTTTCCAGTTGTCCCAATAATTTCCTTTATAGCAAAAAGATTCAATTCAGAATCATGTATTGCATTTAGTTGTAATATCTTTTTAGTCCCCTTCAATCTGGAACAGTTCCAGGATCTTTCTTTGACTTTCATCACCTTGGCACTTGTTAAGATTACAGGCCAGTTGTTTCGTAGAATGTTTCTTTACTTGGGTTTGTTTAATGTATCTTTGTGATTAGATTCAGGTTATGCATCTTTGACAGGAATATCGCAGAAGTGATGTTGCAATCTTTTCAGGGCATCCTATCAAGTGGCACTGATTTCAAATTGTCCCATTCGTGACAATCCACACTCTGGTCTTTTTGGCAGCTGTCCAGTACAGGGATCAAACTCTAGACCTTGGTGTTATCAGCACCACGCTCTAACCGAGCTAACCGGCCAGCCCAGACCTGCACTGTTAACCATCCCACAAAAGACCTCAAAGATCTGTTCTCCAGAAGCCCATAGCGAGGTCCATTTGGTGAAACAAATCCACTAGCATCAGTCCCTCATGATCAAAGTAGCTGCAGCTCCATAAAGTCTGCTCTAAAGCCATAAACATAGCTACAGAAAATCCAAGCTGACTTATATTTTTGGCTTCAGGCTATAAACAGATGTACTACATTTCCAGGCCCAGACTGAAAACACTTTTCTCCTTGTTTCCCTCACTCTGCTCTATAGTGGACCGTGCAGTGTGTTAAACCTTCTCCCGCTGGCCTTCTCCTGTGAATTTTAAAACCTCATTCTAGTTTCTTTCCTGAGTACGTACTATGTGTCAGGCACAGGCTCTGCTCTATAGTGGACCGTGTAGTGTGTTAAACCTTCTCCCCCTGGCCTTCTGTGAATTTTAAAACCTCATTCTAGTTTCTTTCCTGAGTACGTACTATGTGTCAGGCACAGTGACTCTACATGTCATTGTGGATACAGACACCATAAAGTCACAGTCCCCATTCCTAAGAAGCCTGGGTTTAATTGGTTTCACATAGTTTCTTGTTTAATTCGTAACAACCATGTAAGTGTAGACCCAAGTCTTTTGACACCATGTCCGGTGCTCTTTATACACTCCAACAATTGCCTCTTGTATCTTTTCATCACATAGACAGAGAAAACATAACCAAAAATTAACAGCAAACACTTCCTAAGCACTTACCCTGTGCCAGATACACTTTTTATTGCCTACCAGTTTTATCTCATTGAATCCTCAACCATCTTGCAGAGAGAAAATTTAGACTTAGAGCAACGTAATGACTTGTCCAATGTCCACTGCTGGTAAATTGCAGAGCCGAGACTGGCACTCCAGAGCCTCCGTGCTCTTAATGTCTAGGTGGACTCCCAAGGCCAGTGAAGGCTTCCCTGGAGGGCTGGTGCTTGTTTTGTTCATTGCATACTCTGGGCATAGCACAGGGCAACCACTCAGTACATTTTCATCAGACCAGTGAATGAATGATTTACCACACTGCTGGAAAGGGAGAGAATGGAAGTATTTTCTGAAGAGAATTTTTGGGAACTCTAGAGTTTACCCTTTCATTCCTTCACTCAAACCCCTGCGTAACGCAAGTGCTCTGTGGCCTCAAGGGTGATTATACTGAGAAAGCCAAAGCTACAGGAGACAGTCTTGATCTTTATTATTCTCGTATGAATGCTGTGACCCTGGTCTCCTACTGTCTTACAGTATTCTTCATAACTATCCTGTGAGTTAGTCCTCTATCCCCATTTCACAGATTTAGAATTTCAGATTAGCAAAGGAGTCTCCTTAGGCCAAAGTGGCTCAAAGACTTCCACACGAGTCATCACAGGCTGGGCGTCGCGGTACGAGGCAGGCGCGGCAGGGAGGACGACGCCGCCGGAAAATCGCTCGCCAACCACTCCGGGCCCTGCAAATCCGCCTTTCCTTTCTAGAACTTCAGTCAGCCATTCTACGGTCAAAGCCGCTCTAGCATTCCTTCACTGCTGTTGCAGCCATGCGACATTTTCGCCGTAGCGTAACGTCACTTCCGGCGCGCCGGTTCCGGCACATCCGGGTTCCGGCAGCCGGAGCGACGCTCTTCTCGCACGGGATGTGAAGACGACTTTGGTGCGCTGAACCCCTCGGAGAGGTGAGCAGGGGTAGGGAGTGGGAAAAAGATGAGGGGACTCCGCGCCAGTGGGGATGGATGGGGGCTCGGGGAAGGCGGGCCTCGGCCAAGACGATGTGAGATTCCGTTTGGCAGGAAGCTCGGCCGAGGCTCGGAGGCGGGTGGCGCCGATCGGGGGAAGTGGGGACCAGGTCGGGGCCTGGATCGAGTTAGGAACCCGAGCCTCCTCCGCGAAGCCTAGACAGCAGGGTGGCGAGAATCCCGAGTCCTGGTTTCAAGCCCTCCTGGTTTTGAGATCTGCCAGCGGTGGAACCTAGGGCAAGTTGCTTAACTTCTCTGAACCTCATTTTTCTTATCTGAAACATGGAACGTTAATAGTACCTACCTCGTAGTAGTGTCTCGAGGCTGACATTAGATAATCTCCCCAAATCCTTTGAGAACACTTCTCTCCTATGCACTCCTGGAAGAGGTTGAGACCAGCTGCACCCAGTCCGTGCACAGTGAGTAGAAGCAGGGAACTCTCCGACAGAGCTGACCAGACTTCGATGCTGCCTGCCGAAGTAGTGATTCCCTGTTTCTGAGGGCTGCTTTTCGACTAGTAGACAAGAGTCACAATCGCTGTCATCTATTGAACATACAATATTCTTCCCTCATCTGCGGGGGTGGGGGGGAAGGGGAGGAAGACCCGCAGTGGACCCCAGTAGATGTCTGAAACCGGAAACAGTACCGAACTATATATGCTGTTTTTTCATATACGTACATATGTACGATTAAGTTTAACTTATAAATTAGGCATAGTAAGAGATTAACAACAATAACTACTAATAACTAATAGTAAAATAGAACAGTTATAACAATATACTATAGTAAAAGTTATGTGAATGTGATTTCTCTCTATCCTAAAATATCTTATTGTACTGTACTAACTCTTGTCATGAAGAAGGGATGGAGTGGGACATCGTGAGATTTCATCACACTACTCAGGCATGCAATTTAAAACTTATGAATTGTTTCTCTCTGGAATTTTTCATTTAATATTTAGGACAACAGTTGACCACTGGTAACTGAACTCACGGAAAATGAAACCACAAATGGGGGAACTACTGTATTACTATATTACGGTGTAATGCACCATGCTTGGTACTTTGTGTGCATTTAATACTCATACACTGAGTATCTGGTAGAGTTGAGATTTGAACTCAGGCTGTGATTTTAACGCGTTTGATTTCACAATCACTTTGCTAGGTTCACTTCCTAATCCAGTAATAGTAATGATGAACCTCATCATGGGGCTACAGTAGAATCTATTGTTTCTTGAGCATGTATTTTGAGTTCAGTGTTTTTTAAGTGCCGTCTTATTGAATCCTCCTTACAAGCGTTTTCAAGGGCTGGTTAAGTAGTTAACTTCAATTTAAGAGACAGCCAGATCTCATCACCCAGCTACCAAGCGGTGTATTCTCTATTCCAATCCATAAATGTCTGACTGTTAAGGTAGTGTTTATAATTACTACAGCCTTCCAGCTCATCAGAAGAGGTTCATGTTTTGGGAGAAAAACTAAGAGCTATGACTATGAGTCTTTGAGTCTCGTCAAGTAATGTATTTCAGAAAGCATGTTCTAGAAAATCATTCCCCTGGGACTACCAAGGGTCCAGATATAACTCTTTCCTCAATATGAGAAAAAATAATAAAATCTGGGATCCAAGAAGATGTCCACCCAACTTCTGAAGCAATGATATATAGAATAACATATTAGTTATTTTTGTGTGGTTTGTTTATATGTGAGTGTGTGTGATGTTTATGACATTGACTAGGACAAGGAAATACATACTTTTTAAGAATCCTGTAGACTTTTGGGACTAGTCTTTTGTTTCACCTGTTTTAGCATTGATTGTTTTCTAAGATATGCTTTTAATCTCCACTTTATTGAATAATAATATTGATTTGAATGGACTTTGAATTTGGAGGAAGTTCTGAAGGCAGCAAGGAATAAAGACTGACAGGAAATCCTCCTGCTACCCCCAGGACTTATCACAGACTGTGCCCTTTTTTGTTCCTTCTTTTAGTGCCTGGCTATGTCGCTGTCCCACTTGTACCGGGATGGGGAAGGCTGCATGGATGATGATGACGATGAGCGGGAGAACTTTGAGATCACTGACTGGGACCTCCAGAATGAGTTCAACCCCAACCGGCAGCGCCACTGGCAGACCAAGGAAGAGGCCACCTACGGGGTGTGGGCAGAGCGTGATTCTGATGATGAGAGGCCCAGCTTTGGAGGCAAACGGTACTGCCTGGAATGGGGCTGCTTTGCCTTGCTTTAGGGAAGAGGGGAAGATGGAGAGGCAGGGGGAGATGCCACAACAAGCATACTTCTGTGTTGGCCTTATTCAGTTCCTTAGCTACGATATCAGCTGAGAGGTCCAGTTTTCTCTTTAGGCTAGAGTGCTGCTTTTTCACCAATTTAATAATCAGTTGGTGTTTATTGAGCAAACAACAAGCATACTTCTGTGTTGGCCTTATTCAGTTCCTTAGCTACGATATCAGCTGAGAGGTCCAGTTTCCTCTTTAGGCTAGAGTGCTGCTTTTTCACCAATTTAATAATCAGTTGGTGTTTATTGAGCAATTACTGTGTGTTAGGCCTTGTGCTATAGACCAGTCCTTGCCTTCCTGGAGCCCAGACTCTAGTGCATGGAGACAGACATTAATCAACAATTGCTGGCTGCTTACTTGTTCTGGTTACTTCACAAGTCTGGTTTAATTTACCTGATTAGAAAGGTATCATTATCACCACCCCATTTTACTGATTAAGAAACTGGGACCAGGCTGGCCAGTTAGAATGTGGTGCTAATAACACCAAAGTCCA
>NW_007727767.1:198605-200184 GCF_000696425.1 Galeopterus variegatus | reverse complement strand
AATGGGGCTGCTTTGCCTTGCTTTAGGGAAGAGGGGAAGATGGAGAGGCAGGGGGAGATGCCACAACAAGCATACTTCTGTGTTGGCCTTATTCAGTTCCTTAGCTACGATATCAGCTGAGAGGTCCAGTTTTCTCTTTAGGCTAGAGTGCTGCTTTTTCACCAATTTAATAATCAGTTGGTGTTTATTGAGCAATTACTGTGTGTTAGGCCTTGTGCTATAGACCAGTCCTTGCCTTCCTGGAGCCCAGACTCTAGTGCATGGAGACAGACATTAATCAACAATTGCTGGCTGCTTACTTGTTCTGGTTACTTCACAAGTCTGGTTTAATTTACCTGATTAGAAAGGTATCATTATCACCACCCCATTTTACAGATTAAGAAACTGGGACCAGGCTGGCCAGTTAGAATGTGGTGCTAATAACACCAAAGTCCAGGGTTTGATCCCTGTACTGGCCAACTACCCCCCAAAAAGAAACCAAGGCCAAAGGTTACACAACTAAGCAGAGGCAAAGCTAGAATTAGAATCTGAGCCTATCTTACTCTAGAGTCTGGGCTCTTAACGACTAAGTTATATTGCATCTTTTAGAAAAAAATTCCCTGAATTCTGTTGCTGCCATGGGGATTTAATTACTAGGTTGGCCATTTTATAAAACAATATTTACTTTGCAGTATTCCCAGGAATTTTCATTGGAATTTTTTCTCTATGTTTCTTTAACCACACAATATGAATATATCAGCTTCATTTTACACAGAAGGGAACTGGGGATAATGACTTATTGTAAATGCTGTTCTTGAGGCCATCAGGGTTTAAATCAATACATTAATTTTACTGAGTTAATTTCTTAAGTATTTTAGTTCAGTTTTCATATTCAACTAAATTTAATGTATAATGAGCTTTTTCTAAGTTTGATTAATGTAATTGTTAATATACTTTATATTCATGTAATCTTTTTTTTTCACAAAGGATATCTGAGCTTTATTATATACCCTCATAAATTTTAAGAGACAATATTTTTCTTTTTTTATCTTCGAATATTTAGAATGCCTCTTTATTTTTTTTTAAATTTTATTTTATTTTGTCAATATACAATGTGGTTGATTATTGTGGCCCATTACCGAAACCTCCCTCCTTTCCTCCCTCTCCCCACTCCCTCCCAACAACCTCATATCTGTTCGCTTGTCTTATCAACTTCAAGGAATTGTAATTTTTGTGTCTTCTTCCCTCCCCACCCCCGTTGTTTGTGTATTTATTTATTTATTTATAGCTCCCACAAATAAGTGAGAACATGTGGTATTTCTCTTTCTGTGCCTGACTTGTTTCACTTAATATAATTCTCTCTAGGTCCATCCATGTTGTTGCAAATGGCAGTATTTCATTCTTTTTTTATAGCAGCGTAGTATTCCATTGTGTAGATATACCAAATTTTCTGTATCCACTCATCTGTTGATGGACATCTGAGCTGGTTCCAACTCTTAGCTATTGTAAATAGTGCTGCAATGAACATTGGGGAACAGGTATACCTTCGACTTGATGATTTCCATTCCTCTGGGTATATTCCCAGCAGTGGGATAGCTGG
>NW_007727767.1:174043-197932 GCF_000696425.1 Galeopterus variegatus | reverse complement strand
TCCGTATCCACTCATCTGATGATGGACATTTGGGCTGGTTCCAACTCTTAGCTATTGTGAAAAGTGCTGCATGTAACCTTTTAATGGGCTTTATATATTTATGATTTTTATTAGAATTTCTTTCTGCTCCTGTTTGATTTTTGTACTCAAAATAGTGTCCAAAACAAATGTTTTCTAAAGCAAATTATAAAAAAAAAAAAAAAAAAGAAAAAGGAAATTGGATTATATTTTGAATTTATAATCAATTCTACATTGATATTGATAACTCTTCAGCTGTAGATTTGAATTGAACATGTCAGATAAAAACGTTAAGTGTGATTACAGGAAGCCAAATCTGGGGTATTTTGACATATAAATGTGTAGTTACTCTTTTTAAATGGATCCTATGAGGTCCACTCTAAGCAATTCTCTAGTAAGCAAAGTTTCTATGAAAGGATAGCTACAGAAGAGTCTTTACAGACCTCATGGGACTTTGTGTTTGTGCCTGCAGTGCCCGTGATTACTCTGCACCAGTCAACTTCATCAGTGCAGGGCTCAAGAAAGGAGCAGCAGAGGAGGTGGAGTTGGAAGATTCTGATGACGAAGAGAAACCAGTTGTTAAGCAGGATGACTTTCCTAAGGATTTTGGACCAAAGAAATTAAAAACGGTAGAGTCTTTATCGAAGTATTGTGACCTTAATAATATCCTTCAAAGCTCATTGTGGCCAAAACATTTCCTAGCGAGGGAGAAGCTCAGCTGGAACTGGTTGTGTGGTCCTCTCTTTGTGGCAGCAAGTTGCTGTGAGGTGTGAAGCATGTAGTGCAGTCGCTTTTCTCTCCTGACACACATCACAGATACTTTTTTTTTTTTTTTTGTGGCTGGCCTATATAGGGGCTGAACCCTGGACCTTGGTGTTATCAGCACCATGCTCTAACAAGCGGAGCTAATCAGCCAGCCCATAGATACATTTTTGATTCCTATGACACTAAGGCCCTATAACTGCCAAGCCTTTTCCCTCTTGGCCAAGCTTTCTTTGATTTTTCTTTTTCCATCAACTAAGCTTTGATTATTGTTCTTTGCAGGGTGGCAATTTTAAGCCCAGTCAGAAAGGTTTTGCAGGAGGAACCAAGTCTTTCATGGACTTTGGCAGCTGGGAAAGACACACAAAAGGAATTGGACAGAAGCTTCTTCAGAAGATGGGCTATGTCCCTGGACGGGGCCTTGGGAAGAATGCACAAGGTATCACACCATTGCCCTGTCATCTTGCATGGCAGAGGCTAGGCAAAGGGAAGAAGAGGGGTAGTAGGAGGGACAGTTTGCTGTTTCTCTGCTTTTTCCCTTTTAAAAGTACTTTATCTCTGCAGCCTGGTTTGCCAGCACAAGACAGTTGTGCTCCTAAACTACTCTGCTTTATCCAGACTCAAGTTTCATAAAATACTTGTTTCAGAGGGAAGAAAAAGGTTAGGGTCTAAAACCAGCTGCAAACAGGTTGAAGACAGGCTTCTTTTTTGGCCCGACCAGTGTTTCTAAAAAAATTATTTTGTTGTCAGTGCTTAAAAATCAGATAATTTCACCTCAAATTCTAGATTTTTCCTGGCAGTATTTAGTTTAGCTGACTCATAGTTGCCCCTGGACAGTGCACATGGCCTTCTCTTGGAAGTAGTCTCCACCAATCGCTGTTGTCTTCCATCCCAGCCCACTTTATTCATTTACATGAACTTTCCTGGGCCCTAAAGGCATTGAGGTTTTCATTCCCTGATCACAGGGTTTCAGTTTTGCAAAAACAGTTATTTGTCCTTCAGGAATATCAATAAAACATTGTATGTAGCTTTTTAATAGCTAGAGACATATAGCTGTAAAACTGGTGGAGCAAATCATGCATTGGTCACCTTCATCTTTGCTCAGTAGCAGAGTCTCCTCATGTCCTCTCACACCCAGCTCCATGCAGATACAGCCCCTACCTCATATTCTTACCTCCTGGCTACCAAAGCCACTCAAACCATGCAATTAGATTCTTCCTGCAGAAACTTTTTTCCCTCTTCTTGAACTATTTCTCATGTGCAGTCTCTAACTGAATATAATCAAAAGTATTCTCTATAACTCAAAATCTAGTCTCTAAATAATTGATAAAGTTAAATACAGGTTATGTGTTGAAAATATCAGCTTTATGAAAAACACATGAACTTGAGTGAAGATAGAAATGTTGACCTGGAATGAGAATGAGGGGACAGTTCTTATTTGAGATTTCAACAGTACTAAATGAAAACTGGGGTGAAGATGAAAAGTTTGGAGTGGGGAGGAATCTTCATTGGAATGTTGTGGTCCTGCTTGTAAGCTCTTTTATGAGAAAAATAGACCATTTATTTCCAGGGCTTAAACATGTCAAAAAAAAGTTAAGGAGAGGAGAAAGACCTACTAAGAAAAATAGATGGGGAGTCTGTTGTTAAATTGCAGCTTCACTTTAATCAGAATCAGTATATTGGGGGCTGGCTGGTTAGCTTGGTTGGTTAGAGTACAGCCTTATAACACCAAGGTCACAGGTGCAGATTCCCATACCAGCCAGCCACCAAAAAAACCACCAAAAACCCAGAATCAATATATTATCTGAATTATTACACTTTCTGTAGTAGAGACTTCTAAATTAATGAAGTGTAGAATTTAGTATGCCTGAATGCTCATTTATAAGTGAATTGTTCTGTTTTTTTTTCTCATCTGCTGAAACAATGACTCCAAGTGGAAATGGAAATCTGTATTTAGAACGTAAATAACCTAAGTAAGGTCAGCACACTGTTCTGTGGTAGTATGAATGCTCAGAGGTTTGAAATCACATGGGACATGAACGGTATTCCGAGGGCAGGGAAGAGCATTCCTTCCTGTGTAAGGAGCAAGGAAGTATGGTTTCACTGAATGGCTATTCACATATATGAATTGCTGTCTCCTTTTATCTTTTGCTGAAATTTGACAGGTATCATTAACCCAATTGAAGCCAAACAGAGAAAAGGAAAAGGAGCTGTGGGGGCTTATGGCTCAGAGCGTACCACTCAGTCCCTGCAAGACTTCCCTGTGGTTGACTCAGAAGAAGAAGCTGAAGAGGTAACCAGAAGTCAGGAGACGTGGGTGGGTGGTGTCCTGTGCCATTTCAGATAGCTGTCTGTTCAATCATTCTGTCAGTCTTCAAATGTTTATTGCATACCTGCTACATGCCAGGTACTGTGGAGGAGGTTGGGTGTACCATGATGAAAGGGCTTAGAGCCTGGTGGACAGAGACAGACAGTAAACAAGCAACTACAGCATGGTTAGAAAGGTCAGTACCTGCTAGGAGGTGCCTAGGTAGAAAATAAGGTTGGGGGAAGGGTGTTGACCTACTTTTAATAAATAGTATGGTCAGGCAAACCTCTTAGGGAAGGAAACATTTCAATTGAGACCTAGTAGAAGAGAAGGCACCAGCCATAGGGTGAGCTGAGAAGGCAGAGGACACTGAGAAACTGAGCTTGATGATTAAGAGACCATAAAGGAAGCCGTTGTGGCATACAAAGCAGGGAGCAGAAGGAAGTGCATTTGGAGAGGTGGACAGGCCACACCACAGGGACCTGAAGGCCAGTTTTAGGTGCTGGGGTTTCATTCTAAGTGCAGTAGGGAGTCATCTGCTGGCAGCTATGTGTCCCTTTACTCCAGTAATAGAGGGACCAGCTCTCTTGACTGAAATATTACTCTTTTTCTCTGTGCATTTACGGGAGAGAGCAGGATGCTGCAAAGAAACATGATGTTATTCTTCTTGTCCCTGACCCCCGTCTTTTAATGAGGAAGGAGACATTTGATAATGTGGGATTGACAACTCAAAGTTGGGGTTCTCAGACTTAGAAGCTGACAGGTACTAGGCATGCAACAGAAATGACTAAGATGAGCAGGTTTCAGACAACAAGCAGTGGTGGGGACTGAGGCACACAGGTGAGGGTGCAGCCCATCTAAAGGCGTAGGCTTTATTCAGCTCTAGGAGATTATTGCCATATGAGGCTGTGGAGTCAGTACAGCGTGATCTTCTGACCTTCTCAAAGTAGCCAGAAATCCAGATACTTTTAAAGAAAAACTTACAAGTTTAAACCAGTGTGAATAAAACAAAATGACAGCCACAAAACCAGCTTCTGAGGGCTCAGTGGTACTATCCTGACTGCCAGTTTCCTCCTGCAGAAAGGTTTTGCACATCCTGACTATAAAGTATACTTTACTTTGAGACATAAGGGCCTCCTCATTTATCTTCATTTTTAATCAGAACCAAGGATCTGTGTACTTAAAAAATCCTTTATGTCGTATTTCTAAATTTTATACGAGGTCAATTTAAAATTATTGCAGTGCCTGCCCATAGTAAATGCTCAGTAAATGTTGCCTTAATCCTCATTTTTTTTCTACCTCCAGTTTGGTGCACCTGCCTCCTGAACTTCATTATTTGTAAGAGGGCGGGTGGGTGTCAAGGACTATCAGATGGTTTTAGTATCAGGCAGGTGCAATCCTCATAGAACCTTGGGCACATAAATCTAAGACAGTGGCTGGTAAATGTCTGTTAATGGTCTCATTGGCCTTACCTCCTGTAAAAAGTGGTTGTTCCTTGTTGTGACTGACTGCATCCCTCTGGTTTAGGAGTTTCAGAAGGAACTGAGCCAGTGGAGGAAGGACCCAAGTGGAAGCAAGAAGAAGCCCAAATACTCTTACAAGACAGTGGAAGAGTTGAAGGCCAAGGGCAGGATTAGCAAGAAGCTTACTGCTCCCCAGAAGGAGCTTTCTCAGGTCAAGGTATGGAGGCCCTTCAATACCTGGTCCAGGACTTGTTGGAAAACACAAAAAAGTAATCTCACACCCCAGAGTTAATCACTGAACATTTTCTAAGGTTTGTTTGGTCTTCTCTCCAGGCTTTTGTGTGGGTACTGTGCATGTGCATACATGTGTGTATCTTGCTTTTCTCACTTGATAGTAGCATGTTCCCGTTCATTACTCTCACTTATTTAGTAATAGTTACCAAGTTCCTACTCTTTGCCAGGCACTCTTCATGGCATTATAGTGGTCAATCAAACAATGTTCCCATCTTTCTGGAGCTTACAGTCGGTGAATTTAGTCACATTCCTGTTACTAAAAACTCAACAGGAGCATCATTTTGCATGAGTGCGTAATTCCAAAGAGTGGCTGTACTATGTTACTTGATCCTACCTCTATTGTTAGTTCTTTAACATTTTTCTGGTTTGGTTTGGGTTTTTGGTAGGTTTATACATAAAGCTTTGTCTTTGTTTCAGACATTTTTTAGGATAGATTCCTAGAGGTACAATCACCAGCTTAAAGAATACAAAAGTACTTAACGCTTTTAAATAGTGGGAAGTTTGTACTAACTTTCTCTGACCAGGAATGCAGGAGAGTCTTCAGGGCACCTTTGCCAGCATGGAGTATTTTCTTTTTCTAAGATAGATTAAATTTTCAGCCACGGTTATGTGCATATAGTGTATTAGGTTTTCTGTTACTTTCCCAAGTAGCCAGAGAACAGTGGCGACAGTTGCCTGTTATAGTTTGCTGTAAGTTTATAATGTGTGTATCATAGAACTCAAAGCTTTAAGTGCAGTTCTTAAACATCAATGTGTTGTGCATCAAATTATCTGGGGGACCTGATAAGAAATTCAGGTGTCTAGGTCCCACTCAGAGATTTTGAGTCAGTAGATCGAGACTGGGAACTGGGACTCTTATTTTCCCCTAGTGATTCTAATGCAGGTGGTTCATGGATCACACTCTCATTTAAAGTGACTATAAATACTTGTTTCAGAAGTACAGTCCATATTCATATTTCCTCAGTTTCCCTAAAACATTGGAATTAGCTCATTTCCTAGGTTGCCTTTGTCCAGTAATTGGTTTTTTTTTTTTTGGTATGTTTTATTTTTAAATTAAAAACAATTTTTTATTATTACAAGAACAGTGTGTAATACATTTTAGAAAATTAGGAAATACAGAGAGGCAAAAATATGAAAAATATCATTTTCTATCCTCCCAAATATTATCAAATTTTAACACCTTGACGTACATTTCTCTAGATCTTTTTTCTATATTTATATGCATATACAAGGGTACTTCAAAAAGTTTGTGTAAAACTTGAATTAAAAGATAGTATGAATACTTGCATGAACTTTTTGAAGACCCCTCATATATGTTTTTTACCAAAGTCTGATACATACATACATACATACATATATATATATATATATATATATTTTGGTGGCTGGCCGGTATAAGGATTCAAACCCTTGACCCTGGTGTTATAACACCTCATTCTAATCAACTGAGCTAATCAGCCAGCCCCCAAAATGTGATATCTTGATTGTATTTGTATATGTTGTTTTATTATCTGTTTTGATCAGTACAGCCTCTACTTTTCCATTTAAATAAATTTTCATCTCCACTAACAGTCCCTGTTGAAATTGCATCAGTCTTCCTAAAAAGTCTTCTCCATCTGGCTTCTCCAAAGGGATCCAATTTAGAACTGCGTGCTGCATCTGATTGTTTTGTCCCTGGAGTCCCCTGTAATCTAGTATAGCTCAGATTCCACTTCAAGAAACACTGCACATCTCCAGCTGTGTTGCATAGTGTGGTTCTCACACACTTCCACTAGCATCATGCCTTCCCCTGGGCTTAGTTGTATGTTTATCAGGGCAGAAATGGTGAGTGTTAACCTGTGTCCCTTCTGTCACCTTCTCCAAGGTCATAGACATGACAGGCCGGGAGCAGAAGGTCTACTACAGCTATAGCCAGATCAGCCATAAGCACAATGTCCCTGAGGATGGGCTGCCGCTGCAGTCCCAACAGCTGCCACAGCCTGGCAAAGAGGCCAAGACCCCGGGCTTTGCGCTGCCTGAGCTGGAGCACAACCTGCAGCTGCTCATCGACCTCACAGAGCAGGAGATCATCCAGAATGACCGGCAGCTGCAGTACGAGCGGGACATGGTGGTCAACCTCTCCCATGAGCTGGAGAAGATGTCTGAGGTCTTGGACCATGAGGAGCGGGTCATCTCCAACCTCAGCAAGGTCCTGGAGATGGTGGAGGAGTGTGAGCGGCGGATGCAGCCCAACTGCAGCAACCCCCTCACCCTGGATGAGTGCGCCCGTGTCTTTGAAACCCTCCAGGACAAGTACTATGAAGAGTACAGGATGTCGGACCGTGTGGACCTCGCTGTGGCCATTGTCTACCCTCTCATGAAGGAGTACTTCAAGGAGTGGGATCCCCTCAAAGTGAGCTGTGGAGAAACTCAGCCTATCTGCCCCTCGGTTGGGGTGTGCCCTTGCTTAATGAGGTTGCCCCGAGGGTGAGCAGGGTAGTGGATCTGCTGCCCCTCAGCTGCTGTGTGTGTCTCCTCAGGACTGCACTTACGGCACCGAGATCATCTCCAAGTGGAAAAGCCTCCTGGAGAATGACCAGCTCTTGTCCCATGGCGGGCAGGACCTCTCTGCAGACGCCTTTCACAGGTACTGCGGGGTTGGGCTCTGCACTCCTGCTGCTGACTCCTGGGGGATTGGGAAGGATTGCTAAAGGCTGGGGAAGGTGGTAATACTTGTCCTTTAACCCTCTGCTCCTTGCTGGCACTGTTCCAGGAATTTAAATTCATTCATTCATTCTTTCTTTCAACCTACCCTTGTCAAGTGTCTGTTGAGTGTCATGCATGTGCTAGGTGCTGGGCTTACCCTGGGAGTACGGCAGCCAGCCTCTGTCTACAGTACACAGGAAAAGGCAGATGGCAGACAAGGAAATGAACAAATAAAGACAGGCTGCACACTGGCTATAGTGATAGAGAATAACTTAGTTGGGACAGAGGGCTTTCACAGGAGGTGACATTTAAACTGTGACTCAGAGGGTGAAAGGTGTCAGCTGTGGGTAAAGGGCTGTAGGTGGGAAAGCACTGCATTCCTGAAAATTGGGCCTTGTGCTGAGAGCCCCAGTGATCCTGAGCAACACTGCCAGGTGGGCAGGCACTACCGAGGAGACGGGCCTCTGAGGTAAGAGGACAGCCACAAGAGCAGGAAGAGGCAGGCTCAGGTTTGGCCAATCTGGGGACCAGCCTGATGGTTTTCTGCAATTTGGATCTCCATGCCATTGCCTTTGTTTTCTTATTCTAGAGAGGTGGGTGGTGGTGGTGGTGTACTTTGTGTACTTTGAAGCCAGTCCAGGCAATTAGCCAGCCTGTCCTCCGCCTTTCTCCCATAGGTTGATATGGGAAGTCTGGATGCCTTTTGTTCGAAATATCGTCACCCAGTGGCAGCCAAGAAATTGTGATCCAATGGTAGACTTTTTGGATAGCTGGGTGCACATTATTCCTGTGTGGATCTTAGATAACATACTGGACCAACTCATCTTCCCCAAGCTGCAGAAGGAGGTAAGGCAAGAGTCATGGGAAACAGCTGTCATCAGTAACCATGGGGACTTGCTTAGTATTTCTCTTTATTATCTCAGTGCTGTTAAAATGCAATTAACCAAATTTGTCAATACAACTGTTGTCCTGTACTGTTAATTACAGCCTTTTTCTCAGCACTGTTTTCCCCAAATCCCCCTTAAGAGGGAATTCATTTTCTTGATTTCTTCAATAAAATTAGAATTATGCTGTTTCTGAGATGTAATACAATTGAATGGGTATATTTGTTTAGGTCTGTGTTTAGGTGGAATATAAAATGCCTACAAGGCACTTTGGCCGCCTCTTTATATCTGACGTTTTCCTCCTTTAAATGGAGACTCTGTCCTCCACACACATGCAAGGACTGTGGGCCACACCAAGAAAGCATGAAGCTTCCTCCCCCAGGACAGTGCTTGCCTTTAACTACACAGGGGTGTCATGTGACTACCCCAGTCTTCATGAACTGTGTCTTTCCCCTATTCACTCTGCAGGTGGAAAACTGGAACCCACTGACAGACACTGTTCCCATCCACTCTTGGATTCACCCATGGCTGCCCCTCATGCAGGCACGGCTGGAGCCACTCTATTCCCCCATCCGCAGCAAGCTGTCTAGTGCCCTGCAGAAGTGGCACCCCAGTGACTCCTCTGCCAAGCTCATCCTCCAGCCCTGGAAAGATGTCTTCACCCCTGGCTCCTGGGAAGCATTCATGGTTAAGAACATAGTGCCTAAGCTGGGTAAGGAAATGGGAAGAATGCATTCCAAGTCCAACTGCTTCAGTGCCCTGGTTTCTGTGGCTAGCAGTAATGATTTTGTGTCTTCAAAACTGGGCTTCTGAGTTCATGACAAAGCTTAGCACACAGTATTTCTCACTGTAAAAATAGATGTCATGTTGTACACTGAGGCTGAATATAGATGTAACTGAGGTCCTTTTTGTATGACTGTGTGTTTGTGTGTGTGTCTGGCCAGTATGGGGATCTGAACCCAGGACTTCGTTATTGTGAGGCTGTGCTCTAACCAACTGAGCTAACCAGCCAGCACTTTGGGGTCCTTTTTGCTGTTTATTTATAGAAGTGACTAAAAGTGCAGTGACATTGTTAGACTCAGTGTGCTTTGTGGTTTTCCTGATTGGTCCAGTTTTGGCTTCTAATAACAGGATAGCTATTGGTATTCTGAAATTTTTATGGTATTTTATTGTAAATTATTAGGGAGTTATTTCTGGGTTAGAGGAAAAAAATGATTTTTAAGAATTGTTATGTCAAGAGCTTAAAGTTGACTTTCAAAAACAGATCAAACACTGACATTGTTTGGTAATTTGCTCTCTGTGCTTCTGTGGTTTTGCCTGTATTAAAGCTAAGTCTTAGAGCCTGGGTCTCTTTTCCAGGGATGTGTCTTGGTGAGTTAGTCATTAACCCCCACCAGCAGCACATGGATGCTTTTTATTGGGTGATAGACTGGGAAGGGATGATCTCTGTCTCCAGCCTTGTGGGACTTCTTGAAAAGCACTTCTTCCCCAAGTGGCTTCAGGTATGCTTTTTTTGCTTTGTTTTGGTGGGTAGGGGTAGAGAAGAGGGTTCACTTAATCTTCTGCCAAGGTCTGACTGCAGGTGCAGTTACATAATGAAAATAAATTACATGATAGGGTAGGAATGCTTTAAATAATCATAGTAGTGGCCACCACTTATTGAACATTTGTCATATGCCAGATGCTGTTCTGAGCATGTTATTTGCATTATTTCAACTCCTCACAACTCTATGGGGTAGGGACTGTAGTATCCCTGTTGTACAGCCATGTAGGCTGAGGCTCCGAGTTTATGTTTAAGGGCACTTAGCTACCAAGCTCACTCCAAAATCCACACTGTTAAGTGCCAGACTGTTCATCTCCTGTAAAGTAGTGTCACCAGCTTGTAGGACCAGGATTGAAACAGATGGCCCCCTTCAAAAATTTTGCTCCCATATAAACTTGTGGATGCAAGTTTCTTATTTGTTTCTTTTTGGCAGGTGCTGTGTTCCTGGCTCAGTAACAGCCCCAATTATGAGGAGATCACCAAGTGGTACTTGGGTTGGAAATCCATGTTTTCAGACCAAGTGCTGGCACATCCATCCGTCAAAGACAAATTTAATGAAGCACTTGATATCATGAACAGGGCAGTGTCCTCCAATGTTGGTGAGTGAAGATTTGTGTTTTGGATGTTCTGGCCAAGTTCCATGTTTCTAAACAGTAAGTGATACAGAGTCAGAATTTTCAGGTGCCTATACCATAGCTTCCTCTCCGCTCCTACAGATACTGACTCTTACCCACTAGACAGTTATGTGGTCAGCTAGCTTCCACTGCCCAGATCTGCCGTGACTGACGGGTGTTTTTTCCTGAATGGAGACTGGCTTGAGTTGGATTCAGACGATGTCAGTCTAACCCCAGGGTGCACCTTCTTAAACACTGTGCTGTGTAGCCTAAAAAGTCCATTCATGTGTCTGCTCAGTCAGCCTTCGGTGTGCTTCTTAAGTGTAATAGCTCATAGTGTGGAGTCAAGGGGTACAATCTAACACTTAGGCGTTACTTAACCTCTATGAGCCCCATTTTTTTTTTTTTACCCATAAAACAGTAATCGTACCTACTTCATAGGTTATAAGAGGGGTTAATTTAAGTAAGTTAATATGTATGGTGCTCAACAGTGGTGTCATTGTGTCACAAATAGACAGTTCACCATCACCAGGCAAAGGCCAGTACTGCTCGTTAGCTCATGTGCAGCAGTGAAACTGCAGCTAGTCTAACCTTGTTTCAGAGAGAAACTCAGTGAGGCCAAGAGCTTATTTAGGGTCATATGGCTATAGGGTGGTAGTTGGGGCTGGAATTTCTATTTCCTGAGTCTCTAAGTCTTTCTACCTAGCCTATTATATGAAAACAGAATTCATAGATTGTATAACTGTATATAATGTTTAATGAGACAAATATACTTCTATGCTTCTCTCTACTTATCCAGGCCCTTTGAGGGCCATCTCCATTTTCATGTCTTCCTTAGCCACCCCAGGCCTCATGTTCCCAGAACTGTTCCTTGTCTGTGACCCAGAGCACTTGGCATTTGTGGTCCTATATTGTCTTCTAAATACCCCTGTTTCAGCTCCCCAGATTCATTCTAAATTTTTGTAGGGTAGGGGGTCTGTAAGAGTAAGTTAAAAATATAACCATTATTAGGGCCAGCCCATGGCTCACTTGGGAGAATGTGGTGCTGATAACACCAAGGCCATGGGTTTGGATCCCTATATGGATGGCCATTTAGCTCACCTGGGAGAGCATGGTGCTGACAACACCAAGCTGAGGGTTAAGATCCCTTTACCAGTTATCTTTAAAAAAAAATATATATATATATATATATATATATATATATAAAACCAGTACAGGCCATATGTTTTTCAGTGTACTAAAAGCTGCTTCTTTGGCAGCTTGGGAATGGAACAGTGGCTAATGCTGTCAAGGTTTCCAGCTCTGAAAGCTGGAATACCTGAAATACCCCTTGCAGATATTTTGTTTTGCGTTGAATATTTAATAATTTCTCAGATTATAAGATATTAGCCAGAAACCTTCAGAATAATTTTTGAGACTAACCAGTTGCCTAAACTTCTCCCAAAGGTTTTTGATTATCTCTGCTTTGTGTCTTTGAGGCAGAGGGGCCCTTCAGTGGGCCACTAGCAGTCTGGTGTACCCAGGCCTGGGCCAAGCATAACAGTGTCAATTTCCATACATCTTGGAACACCTCTATTCACTGCCATTCCACTCCATCTGTCTCAGGTGCCTACATGCAGCCAGGAGCGCGGGAGAACATTGCCTATCTCACCCACACAGAGCGGAGGAAGGACTTCCAGTATGAGGCCATGCAGGAGCGACGGGAGGCTGAGAACATGGCCCAGAGGGGCATTGGTGTGGCCACCAGCTCTGTGCCCATGAACTTTAAGGACCTCATTGAGACTAAGGCTGAGGAGCACAACATTGTCTTCATGCCTGTAATTGGGAAGCGACACGAAGGGAAGCAGCTCTACACTTTTGGCCGCATTGTGATCTACATTGACCGGGGGGTGGTATTTGTCCAGGGTGAGAAGACCTGGGTGCCCACCTCCCTGCAGAGCCTGATTGACATGGCCAAATAGACAGCAGCGGTCTGGAGCAGGCTGGAGTCTTGAACCTGAGAGGGACGTGTTAGGAATAAACAGTATTTTAAATCCTCTTTGAAACGGTGACCTCTCTATTCAGGAGATATTCCACATCAGGCCAGGTCACCAGGGAAGGATGTAAAACACAGTGATACTACTTTAGAAGTGCATAAATCTTTATACCAAGACCTTACATGGTGTATTGTCCTTGAAACAGGACAGCCAAGTTGATAGATTTCCTGTTCTTATTTCTGAACTTTGGCCACTGCAAAGAAAGCTGTTGTCTGCAGTGACTCCCTCCATGGTGACTTTTCCTTTAGTCTCTGGTGGCAGCTTCTATCTCAGCCAACACTGAGTACATTATAGTGAGTTCAGGTCAGCACCTGAAGGGTCTTTGGTCTTGTTCATGATGATCTCAAGGTCCTCACAGTCCTGATAATCTGGTTCTTCCCTAAATGCCCAAATATCTGTGGCAAGTTGTTCCAGCTTTTGTACAGGGAACCAGTGGACGGAGGTGTCATTAAATATGTCCATGTACTGTGAAGTCTGAGGAAACTCAAGCTCCTCCAGTCCTTTTAAAATCTGAGCAGAAAAATTCAAATGTAAAAACCTCATGGTCACAGTAATCCCTATTCCTCTGGGTTAAATTTCCATTTTACTTGTCACCCCTGTTATCCTTTTTGAAAAATAAGGAATAGGATATTTTGCTTTAAATGCTTTTGTGCAATGAATTGGAAGCCCCAAGGGCAGTGGATATGTTGGACTGTACGGAGAGCAAAGGAAATTAGGAAGAAACTAAGATGCGTTAAAATGCCATAGCTTTCTAGATCACAGACCCATATCACTGTCTTCAGTTAACCCCTCTTGAGTTTCCTCCTATACATGTAAAGGAGGAATTCTTCACAGGAAAGGAGAAACAGTATAATTTCACACCCTTTTCTGTCCCAGTCCCTCATACCTTTGCAATGTAGGGATAATTTTTCTGCAGAATCCTTGTCAGCAACCTAGAAATAAAAAGAAAACATGATTAGGAGGTATGAAAATAGTTTTACCCAATTAAGACACACAGAAAGGCAAGATGACCTAAGTATAGTAAGAATTCAGAAGAAAACTTGGGGTGTTGAGTAGGTTAAATAGTAGAAAATGTGAATACCCCAGTGCCCATTTCATCAGTAGAGAGAAATGACAGAGCAGACACCTAAGCACTGTGAGACAGGAGAGTGCAGGGCTGTAGGCAGAGACATCAAATGGTTTTCCTGTTTTTCAAAGCCTTTCTGTCTGTCAGAAGGGAAGGGAAGGAAAGGACTATTGGCCAAAAGACTCCTTAACTTGCTTCACAGCTTGACTCCGGGTTCCGACAGCTTCTGTCTTTAGGAAGAGCATTTCCAAGTACAGAATAGTCATGGAAACATTTCTGCTTATGAATTGGTCTGAGGTACACCTGACAGACTTGGCATTCTCAGGCTCACCTTTCATCAAGTCCATTGAAACTGTTCCCAATGATGACCATCTTGGAAAGAGCATCTAGTGACCAATTACTCCACAAAAGATTGTTGTACAAGGCTGTCCCGCAGTGGAGCATGTAAAAGATGGTGGGCTCACCACAAATACTCCGTTTCCCTTCCTGGGGATACAGTATTAACAGGTGTAAACACTCTCATGGGATACTGCTTACAGCAAGGTGAGGGAGAGGTAAGGGTAGAGATTAATAATGAGTTGAAGACAACAACAAAAAACTAAACTCCACTGTGCAACAGGTAGTAGTGCATATGAAATCTATACAATTATATGGAGCTAAAAAAAAGGAAATCACGATTTTCAGAAAGGACTCATGTTTACTTAACAAATGTGTGTTCCGTGAACACATAAAGCTTTGGGTTAATGAGGGGGTTTCTTGGGTCTGTGACAGCAAGGACAGGAGGAGAGGCAGTGGTTATTGTTCCCCATGTACTGTGCTCAGCGATCTTCCACACTTCCCAGGTCACTTCCTGCAGATCCTCATCATAACTGAGTCCTCTTCACATGTCCCTTGGAGGGCTCAATCACCTGCTCCTGAGAACCACTGTTCTATAGCTGAATTCCTTAGCAGGGAACAAAAGGCTCCTCTCTTGCAACTTCCCTTATGTTAATAACAAACTGGTAGTGGTTTCCTGAACAGCCAGCTCTGCACAAGCTGCCTGCGATCCTGGTTCTCTCCCTCTAGCAAACTCCTGGTAGACCTTCAAATCCCAGCTCAGACCTAGGAAATCTTCGATCCCTCCAAACCTCTCCTGTCTAAGCTCCTAGCACAAGGTTCTACCTCACTGTTTCATTCATGATTTACTGTATACAGTCCATATGTCCTGTTGTGACCATGGGATCCCTGACAGAGGTTGGCTCCTGGTCTCTCTAAAGTTCCCTGCCTAGCACAGAGCAGGCACTCAGAGATCTGAAATGAATGACAGTATTTTGGGACTTTCCCATACTGGGGAATGGCTCTTCTCAGCTGGGCCTAATTTTCATGCTACGTCATAAGCAATGATATGGCAGTTTTGTGACACACAGAGGAGTCAAATGATTCTATAATCTCCAAGATAACACAAAACTAAATTCACAGGTATTTGCTCATACTGGCTTTATCCCTCTGCTTGTGAAATGAATTTCTTTTTTCCAGAGGTTTTGTGGGGTGCAGGGGTGGGCAGAGGATTAATTGACAACTCAGCCAGGTGCTATGGGTGTAACTGGGCTATACTTCTCTGAAAGAGAAGGCTCCCAAATGCAGAGGGGAGATGTTCCATCTCTTTTCATTACCTCCCCTGGGACAGGGTCATTCCAACCAGATGGACCTCATTTGAGGTTCCCAGACTGTGCCATCTTTATTTTTTAACAGTGATAGTAAATACCAACTTAGCATAATTTCTGGACAAAATTCTCACAAGAATTTTGCAATCCTAACATGTTCTGGTTCCTGCTATTTGTGTAATTTAAATTTTTCTGATGGGCAGAAAGGAAGCCAAAATGTATGTAATTGATTGGTCACATAAGCACTGGAAAAGCAAGCGAGCAGTGGAGAGGGATGACCGCCATTTCAAAGAAAACTGGCGTCCATGGGCAGAGCCTGGGGTCAGTCTGGTCGGATTTATAAAACCCTCCCCACTTCCCTTTCCTAAACCACTTACCTCGTTCTCACTGAGAACACTCATACCAAGGTTGTTAAGAACTGCTATTTCAAGTTGGCTAAACAGAGGGTCATATACCCAGCAGTGACTTCTGGGAATCTAGAAGGGAAGAATGAGTTGCTTATTTCAACACAACATCTGCTTGCACACCATGTGCAAAACCAGGGGAGGGAGAGATGAAGATGAATCCAAAAACTTGTTTACCTGGCACTTTTCCAGGAGGAGAAGCAAAAATGCTAGCTGGTTTCTAGCTATGACACAGGTGGCAAAGTTTCCAATACCATAACACACACACTTCATATGGTAGGTTCCCGGGATCAGGCTCTCTCCTGGGATGGAGCCAGGGGCCACATCTGACTCATCCTGCAATGAGTCAAGATGCAGGTTTCCAAGCACTTTTGAAAAAGTCCCCACAGGAGCCTTTAGTTGTTCCAGATGTTTTGTAAGACATCTGTTGATGGTTTCTGAAAAAGAAGGCCCCCAAATATAATCAGAGGGTATGCTCTGACCCTGTGAACCAAGTCATCCACAAGAGAAACCCACAGACCCAGGGAATAAGGGAGCAGGGCAGTAACGGCGTCAACTCTTCAGAGAGAAAAGCTACCGGCCTCACTCCCAAACATGCCTCAGACACACAGCCATGTCTACCACAAACTGAGAGGCTGTCCTGGCCCCTGGACTCCCATGCTGAAAACCCAGGAGATGTCTTAAGTAAAAAAGGATTCATTCATGGGCACAGTGAAACATTCTAATTTAACAGAAGTACCAGCGAAAACACAGGCTATACTCTGAAATACCCATTTTTTTGATGGTAACAAAGAATAGAGGAACATAGCTCTCAAATCACACTATAAATCGCTGGGAGTAAGAATGTTTAATGTGGAAAAAGTTCAAAGGAAAAAAGTAGGGTGGGGACTTCAAGAGTCTCATGAAAAATACTCTGTTTAAATCTTCTCATATAGAGATGGGTTCTTTTGTCTGCCTTTTATTATACTGCTACTGAATTTAGTTGAATAAATCTGTACGCAAAACAAAAAAACAAAAAGCCATACATTCCAACAACATAACCAACTTTCCCTTATCAAATTTGCAAAGATATATTTAAATAAGACCTCAGGCTAGGAAAAGTTGCACGAAAAGCCGGCTGTTTATGTCCCTGCTGGTAAATAGATGGTAAAAGCTTTTGGAAAACAACTTGACAATGGATATCAAGTTGGTCACTTCCTTTCACTTAACAATTCCACTACTGGGAATATATCCTACGAGGATTATCCTAAATTTGGTAAAAGCTTTCTGCATAAAGTTGCTCATTGTAAAGTTATGTATAAGAATAACTGAAAACCAAATAAAGGAAAAAAAATTAAATGTCCCTCAATAAAAATGATAACTATAGTAGGTTCACACTTCATGCATAAACATTATGTTGCCACACATTATGTTTAGGAAGAGATTATAACTGAGAAAAAATATACACTGTAATATCAAGGAAAAAAGAGCAGGATAAATATAAATTTCAGCAATAATGATAATGACAGCTAACATTTATTGACTTCTGTATAGCAGACAAGTGCTGTTCTAAGCACTTACCAGCCTCATTTAATTCTCAAAACCACATTACAGGATATTTATATCACCATCCCCATTTCATGAATAAAGAAACTGAGGGTCAGAGTTAGTTAAATGCCAAAAGACATACAGCAGTTAAGGGGGAAGTCAGAATTAGAACCCAGCATTGTACACCACTCTGAAGTAAAATATTCTCAAATGAAGATTGGATTCCCTTCTTTGCCCACATTTGGGCCCTCCTCCCACTCGTACCCTCAGCCAGGTGGTACCTACCTAGTGCTGAACTCCAGAAATCAGAGATAAGCAGGTCCTCCCTGTTGAGAAAAAAATGGCACAATCATCTACCATCCATTTCAGGGCTGCACAACAGTGACTCTCCTCACCATGAACTGGATGCACGGAGGATTAAGTGCCTCTCAATGCAGAGCTCACCTTTCCTGAATAATAGGAGGGGGATATATACTGAACACGTCCAGAGCCAGAGTGTGTACTGCTGGAGCTCAGAGAGGGCAGGAGAGAGGGCTTCCTGGAGGAGGCCCCTGATTTCCAGGAATGAGTCTGGGTCTTTCTGTATCCTTCATACACAACAGAGCCTAGTACCGAGTGGCAGCTCAATAAATTGGTTGTTGAATACTCAGATTTAGCCTTTCTGAGCTTTAGTTTCCTCATCTCTGAAATGGGGATTAACATCATACCTATCATGGAGTGTTACAGGAGCAATTAAATAGGTTAACCCTCTTAGCACAGTGCCTGTGCCCATGCGCATGGCAGGTACCCAATAAATAGCCTTCAATAATCCTAAGGGAAAAGTAAAAGAAGAGACAAAACCAAATGCCTGGGCTTTCCTTATTTAAGTCAACTGGTTTCCGCAAACCCAGAGCAAAACAAAGTTAACAGTGAATTAAAATAAACTGAATTTGAATCAACAAGCCATAAGCCAGAGACTGTGTTTAGAGGGCACAGAGAGAAGTAGAGAGAATTGAAAAAAATCTGCCCAGAGGCTGCCCCATGTTCCTCACAGAAGGTAATGGAGAGCACTAATGTACATGGTAATACTTTGTAACTGCAGATCGGCATGTAAAGAGTTGGGCCCCTCTCTACACACAACAGTGGTGACCCCAACACACTCAGGGGTGCTGGGAGGAGCAGGGAGATCCTAGGAAACACTGAAGAAGTTTAGGTAACAATATCAAGGGATATGAAAAGTGCCTTCAGGGTTCTCCAAACCCCTAGGCACACTCACTTTCATTGGCACCTTCCAAGTAGCTGCTGTCTTTTTTTTCAGGCTCAGCCAGCTGGTTAGCAACTTCTTTCTAGATAGAGTTAACCTCTGGGTCACCACTGCCTCTTGCCCTTAATTCTAGGCGAGAGGAGCACACAAAATTAGTCTAATTTTTGTGCCTGTGATGGCCCTTCAGATGCTGATCTGAGGAAGTGCTAACTAAAATTGTTATTTATTGAGCCTAATAGGACTGCAAATAAAGGTAATAATACTAAATACCGACAGTGGGTAACACTTACTGAGTGCTTCCTCTGTGTCAGGCACTGTGTATGTGCTTTCCGAGGTACAGAGCAAGGTACTGGGGCATTGGGGGTGGGATAAGTGCCCAGAATAATGGAGAGCTGGTAGCACTGGTTTTGTAGTCACAAAGATCTGGGTTTTAAATCTAGTTCCATACATTATCTATGTCTCTTTGAGACTCGTGACCTACCAGGATCCTAGCGTGACTGTGACGTTCAACAATGATAAAGTGTGTAGAATCCTTAAGCAAGTGCCAGGAACATAGTAACTGCTGAATAAACTAATGATGCTAATAATGATGACAATCACATGTTCATGCCACTTCCCTAGTGTTAACAGTACCAGTAATAATCAACATTGGTATAATTTAATAGCAAACGCTGGCACAGCGCTTACCACGTGTCAGGAAATGGTTTAAGTTTACTAATTCACTGAATCCTCAAAACAAGCCTACATAGGTACTATTTTCATCCCCATCTCACAGATGAGAAAACTGAGGAATAGAGATTACAAGTTGCCCAAGGTCACACAGCTGTAACTGCAATAACAAGACTGACAACCATTATTGAGCTCTCACTATGATCCAGACCTGTAATGGACTGGTTACCTCCGTTGAATCCTCAGAATGACCTCTTAAAGGATTTGCAGTATATCCCCACTTTATAGTTGAAGAGACTGACGTTCAGAGAGGTGCCCAGCGGTGCGAGGATAGGAACCAGGGCAGACCCCGAACTCACTCAGCGTCCCGGATGAGACGAAACAAGACTTCGCTGTCCACCTCGAGGTCCGCCTCCCGGCCGCAAGCCACTGCCTCCCTGCGCCGCAGTCGCCGGACCGCCGAGCGTCTCTTCCGCGGCGCCGCCGCCGCCGCCGCCTGCCTCTGGTCTAACGCAGCCACCGAGGCCAGCGCCATTGGCCTCTGACGTCATCAGCACGCGGCGCACTCGGCCCTAAGACATCGCCGCGCGCCGGCTCGCCTGAAACTTTAGGGGGCGGTGGGCGGGGCGGCGCCAGACCTAGGGCCTCTGCGGTGCGCGTAGGTACCGGGCAGGAGTCGGGGTCGTCCCGCCACCTCGCACATTCCGGGTCCTGAGTCCAGAACCCCGAGCGCCAGGCTGCTGGGTACTCCGGTGGGTGGGCGGTGCTCGGAGGCGCGGGGACACCGAGGGCGGGACCCCAGGCCGAGGGCGGGACCCCAGGCCGAGGGCGGGACCCCAGCCGAGGGCGTGACCGGGTTCCGTTCGACCCCTAGGCCTTTGCCCACCATGTTCCAGTCCACTGGAGCTGAGGCCAGACACTTTGCAGAGCCCTCTTGCGGTTACCGATCCCTTCCCGACATCAGGGGCTGTGTCCGGCAGCTTCTTGGCCTTTTGCAGCCATTAGCGCCCCTTTGCCAGTCCTGCTAACCCATTGAGATCACTTCCTACACCACTCCCACCACTCCCAGGCCTTTACCAGCCACTTCTTGCCTCTCCCGGTCGTTACTGTCATTTCCCAGGCTACCAGAGCCTTTTCTGGTCACATCCTGACACCGGTTCGTAACCTAGGGCCGTTACTGGCCCCTTCTGGACCTTTCAGAGATAAGAGAGTGGACCCTGTCAATGTAGGGCCCAGTTCTCTGGATCAAGGGATAGGGGATTTCAGGCTTCTGTCCTTGGTTCCAGGAACTGAGATGTCCCCCTCTCCCCCAAATGCTCCATAGAATACGATGAATATGATCCTATGGAGGGGCACCCCAAGATGTCTAGAGCTGGGAAAAAATAGAGATTTTATAGGCTATCAAAGATTCAGTGGGGTCCTCTCTAGGGACTTCTCTCTTTAACAAACTGTATTGTTCCCACAGATGGCAGGATGGTGAGCAAGAATTTGAGAGACATGAAACTTGAAGAAAGTGACAATAGCAGTACAGTTTTAAAGTGACTGAAGGATTGTCATGTGGCAGAAGTAGACCTTGTTTTGTGTTTTCCTGGAGAGTGTTATCCAGACCAGTGAGTGGAGGTTACTGGCAGGTTGATTTTAGCTTGGTGGAAGGGTAAATTTAACACTGTGAACCGCCTGTCTCTGGAGGGAGTAAGCCAGAGGTAGTCAAGGTAGTTTTTGGAGGAGAGTGCGGGAGACAAGGTTTACAGTAAATGATGCCAGGGCCCCTTCTGACACTGAAATTACATGATACGCTGAATTGTTTTTCTTTTGCGGGAGTTTGAAAGCCATTTGATTTAAGTTCTCTTTCTGGTTTTTTTTTTTTTTTTTTTTTTTTTCCCCAGCTCTAGAATTCTGCATGTTCAGATTACTTTAGGGCTGTGTAGGTGACAGTTCCTTAATTTGGGTTCCATTTTTACTATAGCAGCCGCTTTATTTGTATATTTGTCCTTAACGTCTAGAGCTTTTTCACATTAATCATTTAATCTTATCTTCTGTAAGGTGTGCTATATTTACCATAACTGTTCAAGAAACTGAGACATTCTGAAGTCTCTGCTCCCCTCCCTTTTTTATTTTGAAACGTAATTTTCACTACTGTAGAAAGCTCTTTTGAAATATACCATTTGTTTAACACTGTTGGGTCACATGCTTTCTCATGGGTTTCTGAAATAATCTATTCCTTGTGTCTGTTTCAGAGCCAAGGCACTGATGTTTGAACTGGAAACTTTAAAACTTTTAAAAGAACCTTCAGGATGGCTTTGAACTAGACAACCTAGAAATCCATTCGGAACATCGCCTCCAGCATGCACCTTCCCTTTGGGTTTTCTTGAATAGGAGCTTGAAGAGGTTATTCTGTAGACAGACATACTGACGCTCATGGAACCAGACTAGTGGCTTTGATTTTTCTGATAGAATTATCTTACTTTATTATATTCCTTGTCAGAGTTCTAAGAGGTGTAGAGATATTCATGGAACTGAAAAGCCTGCAAGGAAGGGAAGTAGCACTTTCATGCTGAAACCTAAGCAAGTGGCAGTTGTGGTTGAAAGCACTTAAACCTACCATGTTCAGATTCACTTGATTGGGCAGACAGAGGAACGGTCACAGCTGGGGAGAAAGAATTGAGACTGGAAAAGAAAACCCAACGGAAGAGAATGAGGGTGACTGGAAAGTAAATGGCCACCTCCACCTCCACAGAGACAAAGCCAGCCTCTTGGTGAGTATTCAGGCCTTTCATGGTTTAGCTCTCGCCAGTCTGCCGGATGGATCTTTTGAGTTCCTTGAAAATCCCCGGCCAGATTGTCTTGATTTTATTAAGAAGAAAATAAAAATGCCATGTCCTCAGAGCAGCCAAATTGATCATGTGAACGATTTCTTTCCAAAGCAAATGTGTTTTAACTTTGCAAGCCTCTTGCAGTGTTCAAAGGAATCTGGCATTGCAGATTAGAAAAGATAGCTGCAGCTGGATCATGCAGTCAGCTTTGATAATAATGTGGGTGTTGTAGTTTTCACTTTGGAGAGACAAGGAAAGGTTGCAGCTGACAATTACACAATGAGAAGAGTGTATTTGGGTATTATGCAGTGTCTACCTGAAACTCGGTTCCCTTCTCAACCCCAAATTGGTTAATCCTTTCTCTTAATTTGGTTCAGCAAACTAATTAGGGAGTTGAAAGTGAAAGGTGTGGTTTAACTAGAATTAGCAGGATTTAGTGACTGATTATGTAGGTGGAAATCAAAAAGATAGAGCAGTTCAAAATAACACCCAAGTTTTCTTTTGTGTGCCTGGCAGAGCAGGAGTCTTTCACTCAGAGATCATGGGGAAAGGAGAGGATGGGGCCAGCTGTGGGTTTCTGAGTTGGCTTTGAGACATTTTTGAGCCTTTTTGATCTGGACTTAACCTGTAGCCGATTGAACATCTGACCCTGAAGCTCAGGAACGTGGACCATGCTAGCACAGAGTTGGTGCTTGTCTTCAGGAAGATGAAGTGGGAACCGGGGAGGGAGGTCCAGGAGAGGGTGCAGATCCAGAGAAGAGCACAGGTGACAAAGTGGTCATACCCCTTCCTTATGCTACAGCCTGATAAAGGTGTTTTCAAGATTTAGAAGTAAAACTGAAACCCAGCCTTTGGGGAGTTTGCTTTGTGGTCTTAAAGAGGTAATCAAATAATAATATTAAGTAATTATAATTATACTGCAGAGTTACAAGAGTCTTTAAGGAAGAACAGAGGGTTATGGAAATTCAGAAAAAACATTCCTTTTGGCCTAGGGAATCAGAAGGAGGTCGAGTGGAAGCATGTTTGAGGGATACTCAGAGGCCTGGTAAGGTTATGACTAGTAGACAAGTTCAGTGTTTCTCTGTAGACTCTCATGGGCCCCTGTTTTCCCACTGTTATGGAAGCACTGTCCTGCAGTGAAATGGTGACAGAGTACACTATGGGCCCTCAGCAAATGTTTCTTAACCGCCTGTCTCTGGATGAATTCTGGGTAGAAGGGCTGTTGCCAGAGAGCATCGCGCTCAAGAGTTGTGAGGAGTACATCTAAGACACCCCTAACTTATTTTACCCCAGCCTTAAAAAACAGTGTCCCACACTGTTTGGTTGTATAGCTGAGGTTCAGTGCTTCCGATAAGAGCCATCATTGTGGCTGCTTGGTTTTTCCTCTAGCTGCTCCTGCCTTTCTAGGCAGGACAGTGTCCCACACTGTTTGGTTGTATAGCTGAGGTTCAGTGCTTCAGATAAGAGCCATCATTGTGGCTGCTTGGTTTTTCCTCTAGCTGCTCCTGCCTTTCTAGGCAGATGGTCTGACGGCTGGATAGAGCATATTTTTAGTTTGACTCTCCTGCACTTATGGAATTGTTTTATCTATTTGTAGTTACTAGGGTTCTTTCTCCTCCAGGGCCACCAGAAGGCTTTCAAACACTGAGTAATGAGCCCTTGTCAAGTTGGGAAATAGGAAACTGCATTTAAAATGCCGTGAGCTCTGGATAAAAGGGAACATGTATCTTTTCTATTCTCTTGCCAGGTGGAATTATTTTTTCCTTTAGGATGGTTCCAAGGTAAAGGAATAAGGAGATCCAATCGCGAGGGGACCAGTGGAGAACAAAGCAGAGGTTCACGGTCCACAGCCTTAGCTGAGGGGAGGTCAAGTCTGCAAGTCACAGGTGCATGTTCTTAGGAAGCACTGCCAAGGCT
>NW_007727767.1:171735-173520 GCF_000696425.1 Galeopterus variegatus | reverse complement strand
GATAAGAGCCATCATTGTGGCTGCTTGGTTTTTCCTCTAGCTGCTCCTGCCTTTCTAGGCAGATGGTCTGACGGCTGGATAGAGCATATTTTTAGTTTGACTCTCCTGCACTTATGGAATTGTTTTATCTATTTGTAGTTACTAGGGTTCTTTCTCCTCCAGGGCCACCAGAAGGCTTTCAAACACTGAGTAATGAGCCCTTGTCAAGTTGGGAAATAGGAAACTGCATTTAAAATGCCGTGAGCTCTGGATAAAAGGGAACATGTATCTTTTCTATTCTCTTGCCAGGTGGAATTATTTTTTCCTTTATGATGGTTCCAAGGTAAAGGAAGAAGGAGATCCAACAAGAGCTGGCATTTGTTATTTTTACCCTTCTCAGGTAAGCCGAATAGCGTTTTATTGTTCAGTAGGGATCCCATTGCCTCCAAGTGGTGATTTATCAAACGTATAGAGTTTAGGTTAGGACAGTTTTGTTTGGCTTATCCAGGCATTTAGCATTTCTAGTGTCTTATTCTTAGTTGTACTATTTTTTGTTGTTCTGATCTTAAAATTCTCAGGCAGCTCATCTAGAAAATTCCATCTTCTCTAGCTCTCTGTTACCATCGTGATTTTTTGTCTGCCCCCAATGATTTGATCAGCTTATTTTTAAAAAGCTTTTATTCAAATATATACAAAAGTAGAGAGGAGAGTGTCATGAACCCTCATCTGCCATCACTAGCTTCAACAGTTACCAACACTTCACCAATTTTATCCTAACCTATCCTAACCTCTCCATCTCTTATTTTTATTTTTTTCTGGAGCATTTTGAAGCAAGTTATAGACGTTGTGTAATCTCATCAGTATTAGATAACATCTCTATCTGAAAAGGAAATTATGTTAAACATTATCACATCTAACAAGAGTTAGAATAATTAGTAACAATAATTCCTTAAAATCATCTTATACCCAGACTATATTCCAATTTTGCTTTGTTATCTTAGATGATACTGAGTTGGTCCTTCTTTCCTTCTATCCATCTTTCCATCCTTCCATCCTTCCTTCTCTCTTTCTCGCTCCTTTTCCTAATCAGGATCCAAACAATGTCCACATATTCTATTTGGTTATTTTGTATTTTAAGTCCCTTTTATAATATTTCTCACTCACCCACTCATCCTTTTTTCTTTCCATGCAATTGAATTATTGAAGAAACCAAGCCACATGTGCAGTAGTGTTAGAATGTCCCACACTGTGATTACTGATTACTTCCTCACGGTGGTGTCATTTAATGTCTTCACTGTATTTTCTTTAAATTAGTAGTAAGATCTTGATTAGGTTTGAGTTCAGTTCTTTTAGGCAAGAATTCTTCATAGGCGGTGTGTACATTTTCTCTTGTATCACGTAATGTCTGGCTGTTCTATGGTTAAGACTGAGATTGATTCAGAGATTCTGTATATTCGCTCATGTGATTATGCTAGGCCATGCCGGCCACTCTGTGCAGGGGATTTGAATAGAAATGAAAGGCTCCTGCTTCTGCTTGAGCATGTGCCTATAATCCCAAGAACATAAACGATAGTTCTGTGCAGTCGTCTTATGTGTTCATTGTGGGTGTTCCCTAACAGTTCTCCCAGGCAGGGTTTGGCAGACTTTGTAAAGGGCCGGATAGTAAATATTTTAAGCTTTGCAAGCCACATAAGGTCTCCATCACATATTCTTCTTTGTTGTTTTACGACCCTTAAAAAATATAGAGACCATTCTTAGCTCATGGGCCATATAAAAACAGGCAATAGACTGGATTTGGCCTGCAGG
>NW_007727767.1:169363-170935 GCF_000696425.1 Galeopterus variegatus | reverse complement strand
ACCCTTAAAAAATATAGAGACCATTCTTAGCTCATGGGCCATATAAAAACAGGCAATAGACTGGATTTGGCCTGCAGGCTTTACTTTGCTCTAAGGAATAACACAAGAGTTCAAGTCTGGAATGTGCTCCTTACCCACAGACCCTGCTTGACCAACAGGAGTTGCTCTGTGGACAGATTGCTGGAGTTGTCTGCTGTGTTTCTGACATTTCTGGCTCTCCTCCCACTCTCATTCGTCTGAGGAAACTGAAGTTTGCTGTAAAGGTTGATGGAGATTACCTTTGGGTAAGTTTAACAGGCAGAGTCAGTGCTAAAGGGTTGTGATGGTAAAGTTTAGAAAGTTATGCTTTCTTTCCATGGCTCTTCAACCTGGACTTTCGTCCCTGCCCCCTTGGCCCCTCCCTCTCCTGTGTATTGTATTCAGTAATTGTCCACACTTCCTGTGCGTGTACCCATCGTAACTGAGTGCTCCAAAACATTTCTACTAATGCCTGCATCGCACATGGCTGGTTTCTTCTTTCCTTTGAAAGATTTAGGCCAACCTATCGAAATACTATTTACTGTGTGTTGTAAACTGAGTTTTTATCCCCATCTTTTCTTCTCTGTACTCTATACTCCCTACACTTATTGGGTAAGTGATGCAGAAAATACATTGATGCTTATATTAGGTTTCAAAGAACCTATTAAAAAAAATTAAAAACTGTTTCTTTACATCTAGTAGTACCATATTAGCTAAAGTCCTATTTTCCCATGCTTACACTTATTTTTTGTTGGTTTTTTTTTTTTCATTTCTACACTTATTTTAATGCCTCCTGAGATGAAGGGATGCTTAGATGTGGGATGGTATACTCAACTTAGTAGGAATTATTTCCAACATTTTATTACAAAAATTTCTAATATACTGAACAGTTGAAAGAATTTTACAGTGAATACTCATATACCGGAGATCCAATCAAGACAGCGGAATAGACGGTCCCCAGCGTCACTTTCTCCTACAAATCAACCAATTTACAACTATAAAAATGTAACATCAGCCAAACCAGGGCCACTGGAGCTCAGGAGATGGGGAGGAGAGACCTATGGAGTTCATGACGGCAGGAGAAACTACGATGAGAGAAAGAAAAAGCTGCTTTGAGCGTTTTGGGCCACGGCTGCTTTAAGGCTGGAGCTGACAAGCGTATGAAGCAGGAGCTGGCAGAAGCTGCAGCTGTGCCCTTCAGATGGAGTTACTTGGGGGCGGCAGGGGAGAAGAGAGCCTTGGCAGCGCCCAAGACAGCAAGACCACTGACAGTGTTCCCATGCACCCACACTGGAGCTAAAGGCCACAGACAACTGGAAAAAGGAGCCACTCAGAGGCCAGTGAGTCACTCAGAGGCCGGTGAGTCATCACAAGGGATCAGCGCAGGGCCCATCCCATGGGAAGTGTTTGCAGCACGGGTGATGGGGGAGACGTGCCCACCAGGGGAACACTGGAGCACAGAAAGGACAGCTGACCTGCCCCCCAATCGGCACAGGACCACTCAGAGGAGACTGGCTGGGAATCCAGAATTGCATGGGGTGCAGTTTGATGAAA
>NW_007727767.1:137188-168498 GCF_000696425.1 Galeopterus variegatus | reverse complement strand
ATAAGAAGAGTCACCAGCAGAGACAAAGAAAAGATGAGGATGTCTCTTTCCACAAAACCCATTTCAGTGACTGAAGAAGCATCTGCTCTATGATAATATTGGGGGACCTGATCACATCTCTCAGCACTGGACAGATCATCTAGGCAACAAGTTAACAGAGTAACCATTATTCTTTCAGAAGGAGAGAAGAAATCTAGGGTAATTAGAGGGTGGAGGGGGAGGGAATGGGGGAAGGGGAGAGGTTGGACAAGAGGCATAAAGAATAATTATGATTTGTAACAATATATATGCTAGTAATACTGATTTAATCAACATATCTCAATGTTCAACCCCCAAAATATGTATAATCGATTTTGATTCAATAAATAAAATAAATTATTAAAAAATTACTCATGTACCTTGATTCTACAATTAACGCTTTATTATATAGTTGACGCTTGAACAACATGAATTTGAACTATGCAAGTCTATTTATATGAGTATTTTTTTCAGTAAATACAGCCATCCCTCTGTATCTGCAGGTTCCACATCCAGTTTCAACCAACTGCTGTTGAAACACTTCAAAATACAGTATTTGCGGGATTTGGAACATGCTTATACAGAGGAACCTGCATATACGGAGGAACCTGCAGATAAGAGAACCAACTTTCACATCTGCAGTTTCCGCGGGGCTGCCTGTGAAACTTGAGCATCCTTAGATTTGGGTGTACTGACATAGGGGGGTAGGGATCTTGGAACCAATCCCCTGTGGATACCGAGAGATGACTGTAGTTGCTTTATCACATACCTGTCCATCCCTATATCCTCTCATCACACTAGATTTTTTTTTTATGCTTTTCAAATTAAGTTGCACACATTAGAGTGCTCCTCACCCCCAAATGCTTCATCATGCTTGTCATTAACTAGAGTTCAATGTTTGTGGTTCTTTTTTCCCTTTGAGGTGAAATTTACATACAGTGAAATACAGAAATCTCGAGTGTGCCATTGGATACACTTGGACAAGTGGTGCACCTGTGCAACACAGATCCCTATCAAGATGCCCAATATTATCACCCCCAGAAAGCTCCATCATTCCCCTCCCCAGTTAATTCTACTTACTCCCTACAACCCTAGGCAATCATTGTTCTTAAGTTTTTCTTCCTATTCTAGAATGTCAGATGAGTGCAATAATATGTGTAGTATTACATGCTTTGCAGGCTTCTTTCTTTCCACTTAACATTCATGGTCTTCCTCTGTGCTTTCTGTATTTTCTAAAATGAGCATGTATTAATTACCTTTTTTTTTTTCTTTTTGTCTTTTTTCGTGATTGGTAACGGGATCGCAACCCTCAGTGTTGCGCCCGTACTGTGACCGGCAACGGGATCGCAACCCTCGGTGTCGCGCCTGCACCACGCTCAAACAGTGAGCCGACCGGTCTCTATATGGGATCCGAACCCTCGGCAGGAGCGCCACCACACTCCCAAGAGCCGCACTCAACCGAGTGCGCCACCGGGCCAGCCCAGTATTTCTTTTTATTATCAAATAATATTCCATTGTCTGAATCTATCACAGTGTATTTCTTCTTTTGATGAATGCCCGAACTGTGTCCAGTTTTGGACAATTAAGAATGAGGTTCCTGGGCCGGCCCGGTGGTGCACTGGAGAGTGCGCCGCTTGGGAGTGCGGCGGCGCTCCCGCCGAGGGTTCGGATCCCATGTGGAGACCGGTTCCTGCTCACTGGCTGAGCACAGTGCGGGTGCAACACCGAGGGTTGCGATCCCGTTACCGGTCAGTAAAAAAGACAAAAAGGAAAAAAAAAATGAGGTTCCTAGGAACTTTTCTATATGAGTCTTTCTTTGGACACACATTTTCATTTCTCTTGGGTAAATATCCATGGAATTGCCGGGTCATAGAGTAGATGTGTTAGATTTTATAGGAAACTGCTAGCCCTTTTCCCAAAGTGGTTGTACCATTTTACATTTCTAGTAATAAGGTGTGAGAATTCCAGTTACTCCACATTCCCATCAACATTGATATGAGGGCTCTTCAAAAAGTTCATGGAAGAAATTCATATTATCTTTTGCTTCTATTTTTTCATGAACTTTTTGAAGTACCCTTGTGTTGTCAGTCTATCTAATTTTAGCCATTCTGCTGGATGTGCAGTGGTATGTCATTGTGGTTTTAATTTGCATTTCCCTAATGACTAATGATATTGAGGCTTTTTCATGTGCTTAATGCCTATTTATATATCTTCCTTTGTGAAGTATCTTTTCAAAGCTTTTACCCATTTTTAAAATTGGGTTTTCTTTTTTTTTTTTTTTTTTTTATCTTATTGTAGTTGTTTATATTTCCCGGATACCAGTTCTTTATCAGATATATATATATTTAAAAATATTTTCTTCCAATTTGTACATGCCTATTAATTTTCTTAATGATGTCTTTTGATGAGCAGAAGTTTTTAATTTTAATGAAGTCTAATTTATCAATTTTATCTTTTATGATTATTGCTTTCTGTATCCTCTTTAAGAAACCTACCCTGTTGGAGAAGATACTCTCCATCTTTTTTTTTTTTTATAAGAGTTTTATAGTTTTAGCTTTGAAATTTAGGTCTATGATCCATCTCAGATTAATATTTGTGAATGGTTTGAATAGATGTTAAGGGTCATTTTTTTCCATTTGGATATCCAGTTGTTCCAGCACCAGTGTTGTGAAAACTTTCCTTTCTCTATTGGATTCCTTTGGCTCCTTTGCCAAAGATCAGATGACTATTTAAGTATGGATCAATTTCTGGGCTTTTCTTTTCCATTTAACTGTTTGAAGATTCTATGCACATAACTGTTATGATTTCTGGAGGTTTATAAGAAGTCTTGAAACCAGATAGTGTAAGTCCTCCAACCTTATTCTTTTTCAAGATAGCTTTGGATATTTTACGTCCTTTCTGTTTCCATTGTAGAATCAGTTTGTTGGTTTCTAAAGAAAAGCTGGTGGGATTACAAGTGCAGTTGCATTCAACCTATAGCTCAAGTGGGGAAGAAGTGAGCAGTTTTTATGTGCTAGACTGTTGTAAGCTCTTGATTACATCCATGAACAAAACAAAGATCCTGGCCCTACTGTAGCTTACATTCAGAGTGGATTTTTTTGTTGTTGTTGATTTGTTTTCAATCAGAATTTATTTATTTAAATTTCTGATGATTTCCTTAGATGGATTCCCAGAGGTAGAATTACAGGATCAAAGAATATGAACTTTTTCAGGCTCTTTAAACATATGACCAGATTGCCTTCTAACTCAGCAAGTATTTATCTTCCGTAGAACTAAGCACTACCCCTCAGCATTTTGGAGGTCTAGCATGGTGATGATGTAGTCAGTTTCTGCTCTTGAAGCACTTCATTCAGCTGGAGAGACAAGATGCCATTCATGAAACAGTTGGGTCCTGTCCGGTGTTTAATGAAACCCAAATTAAACATGCAATGTCCAAATAATCCTAAGAATACAAGGGGCAGAAAAGAGGTCAGCTTTGGCTAGAGTTAACAGATCAGACATCGTGGGGGTGCTGGAATCTGTAGTGGGCACTGAAGGTTATGGGTAAGTGCTGGGCAAAGGAACAGGAAGGAACCGGGCCTTTCAGGTTGGGCAGCATGAATAGAGGTGCAGCAAGTACTTGTTTTCTGTGGAGACCAGCCTGGCTGGGGTGGAGGGTGTGGGCTCAGGGACAGTAAAAGCTCCTTTTCCATGGGCTGGTGAAATCTGGTTATGGACAGCCCTGGATGCCAGGATTCTTGAACTCAAAGAAAAGGAAAATGCCTGTCTTCCTGCTTTCCCTCTTTATAGGTGCTGGGCTGTGCTGTGGAGCTCCCTGATGTCAGTTGCAAGCGGTTTCTGGATCAGCTAATTGGATTCTTTAATTTTTACAATGGACCTGTTTCTCTGGCTTATAAGGTATGTGTATAGTGTTGAGGAGGCTTAGGCTGAGCTTCCTTAGCAAAACTAATATTGCTAGAACACAGCACTTACTCTGGGGTCAGTTATACTTAACATAAACACATTGTGTCTAGTGACAAATTCAAGGGGCCTTGGAGCCCTTCTCAGGTGCCTTTGTTCCCAGATGTTTATCCCCATCTCCTCCTCCCTGGGACAGTTAGAAAGAGCAGGCTCTGGTTGCCACCCTTACCCAGCAGGTGCCCTGGGTCTGTAATGGGGTCGGTTATCGGGTGGTAGTGAGGGGCTCTTGTGTGTGGAGAAAGTTCAAAACAGACCTTCCCTCCTGGCCACTTTCCCATGTGAGGAACAATTTCTGTGGTTGTTGGGATCCTTGCCAAAAAGTCTGTCCCACAAAATCTCAGCTATTCACCTCAGGCTGTTTCTGTTTTAGAACTGTTCTCAGGAAGAACTGAGCAGGGAATGGGACACCTTCATCGAACAAATTCTGGAAAACACCAGTGACCTGCATAAGATATTCAATTCCCTCTGGAACTTGGACCGAACAAAAGTAACATTCTTATCCTCCTTATTCTTTTCATATATAACAGAGGTTTTAGACACTTTAAAAATATTCCTTAACTGAACTGTATCTAGAGAAGTGAACAGAATATGACCTGTCCCAGGCAGGGTGGCTGTTAAGCCCTGCCCTAAAGTTCCATGCTGCTGCCCAAAGGTGGCCGGGTGAGCTTGGACAATCCAGGTCCCCTCTCAGAACCTAACTCCCCTTACCCAGAAAGTGGTGTGGTCATACCCGCCTTCCAGGGCTGTTTTGATGATAAAATGAGTCAGTACCCAAAATAACACCAAGTAAATGCTCAGTAAAGGGAATTATTGTTCTGCTAATGCCTTAAAAGTGTTGAACTCAGTAATTGAAGGTCTCCTCCTCTCTTGATGTTAATATCATATGATTTAATCTCAACATCAAAAATGCCCTTAACATTTTAAGAAAAGGGTTGCTGTATCTGAGCGTGAGTGGTTGGGAAGTGTTTTGGTGTCTGAGCCATTTTACTTGGCCTCACCCCCTCTGCTGCCCCTTAAGAACCAACCACCAGATCCCTGAGCATCTCAGGAGGTGAGGCATGTTCTGCACTGTCAGCCCCCCTGTGTCACGCTTCTGTGGTAAATAGTGTCACTTCCACAAAGGTGTGGCACTGTGACTCAGCCTTCATAGAGCATGGCTCTGCTAGAAATGGGGAAGGGTTTTGAAAGAAAGTGAGCCAAGATGCCAAGTACCGATCAAGCTTTATTAAAGGAAAAGAATCTGCCAGGCTGTGCTCAAAGTGGAAGACAGCCCAGGGCTGCCCAAAATGGGGGACAGCACCAGGTGTGGGGGTAGGAGAGCTTATATAGTGCGCCAAGGGCTGTCTGATACCATCAAGGAGGGCATTATGCTAATGTGGAAACTATGCAACCAGCGTGGAGAATTGCGCCCTTGCCGAAGCAAAGGGTTTCTGTTTAAGTCAGGAGGCTTCTCGTAAAGGGAAGGGGGGAGGGGTTTGGTGCTGGAGTGGAAGACAAAGCCAGCAGTTATTTTGTGCTTATTGTGTGCACAACGGTGCTGGTCTTGTCCAAAATCCATCAGGTTTTCTCTGTTCCTGTGTGGAGGACTTCTTGAAGTTGGCCCCAGAGCCTTACAGACTTTCTGGCTGGGATGGGCACAGCCTTGAGGCCGTGAAAGAATAAACTTAACTTCTTCACGTGGCAACAGCTTCAGACCCTGGCTCCCTTACATACTGAGTTCTAACACCTAATGGATATTCACAGCTTTCTGCTGCCAAGCAGGCAGGTGGAAGTATGAAGAGGCTGTTGGTTATTGCTAGACATTCTTGACCAGGTTCAGATGCTTTTCATGTATTTTTAGGGATTTCTAGGCAACTGACTCCTTATAAGGATTGTAGAATTGAGGCATATTTCCCTGAGTGAAAGACCATAATGTTTTCATTTTATGTTATGGAATAGAATTACGGGACATGGTCAGACATCAGCCAAGCCCACTGTATTGCCATGGGGACTGCACATCAGAGGGAGGGTGCAGCATGGGTTTTATCTGGTGTTGTATTTGAAGGGTATGCCCTCCTCTTATGCTGCTGTCTGGTCTCAGCATTGATAGTCAGGGTCTCCTAGGTGATCCTAGCCATATGCCATATTCACTGCACGTTCCAGCTTCCAGAGAGGCCTCCTTGTTCCAAGAACTGGGCGTTTTGTGGTGTCAGCAGTTCTGAGTGTAGAGAGGTAGTACAGTACCAAGGCATGATGCCAATTATACCATGTGACACTTTCTCTTTTTTCCAGACTTTGGGTTAGAACTTGCCTATGTGTCCTATAAAGCCCTCTTTCCTTCTTCCCTGGCTGATGGCGGGTGTGCTTCTCGCCCTGCACAGGTGGAGCCCCTCTTGTTGCTGAAGGCAGCCCTCATTCTGCAGACCTGCCAGCGCTCGCCTCACATTCTTGCTGGTTGCATCCTCTATAAAGGACTGTGAGTAACGCCAGACTGCTCTCCTTCACCCATTTTCGCCTGCTGCAGAACTGACCAACCTGGCCATCTCCAGATCAGGGGTGGGAAGCTCAGTCTCTGGCTAGTTCCAAGTGGGCTGGTTTGGCAAATACCAGGTGGTTTAGGTTTGATTTAAGGTATGCACCTGTCTTTGAGCAAAGCTGGGAAGTAAACTGTTATGTTCTGAGGAGTTAGGTATATAAAAGGGACCCATGTAATTCTCAGTGTGGGGCATGCCATTATAGTTGCCAGTCTACAAAATGCTAATAATGCCAATCCCCCAATGTCGCCAGCAGTTAGCATCATAAACAATGGGGCTGGAAGCCAGCTGCTGCCTTCCTGCTGCTGCCAGGGGACCCTGGTGTGCTGGCTGTGGCTCAGCTCTGCCAAGCAGCTTTACAGGCCTTTACCCAGGCTCCTACCAGCCTCTTAGCCAGATCCATCTCTTGGTTGGCTTCTGAGAATTCACTGCATCTCTCTACGTAGCTGGAGGGCCTCTTCATGAGTCTGAGTGCCTAAGAGCCACTTGACGCATCTTCCAGGGCCTCCCTCCTCCTGGAGGGTTTACTCTCAGCCCTGGGCAGGCAGGGCCGTTGCTCTGCACCCAGAGTTTTCTGCCAACCAGATGATTGTGGCTGGAGAAGCATTCCAGGCTCTCACAGGGACCCTCAGGCCTGGCAAACTGGACTTAGAATCCTGGCTTCTCTTTTTACCAGCTGTGTAACCTTGGGCAACTTACTTAACCTCTGTTTTCTCTTTTGGGAAATAATATTTTGTGGAGAATGAAATAACAGATGTGGGGGCCGGCCTGTGGCTCACTCGGGAGAGTGCAGTGCTGATGACACCAGGGCCACGGGTTCGGATCCCATATAGGGATGGCCGGTTTGCTCACTGGGTGAGCGTGGTGCTGACAACACCAAGTCAAGGGTTAAGATCCCCTTACTGGTCATCTTTTAAAAAAAAAAAAAAAAGAAAAGAAATAACAGATGTGGAAGGACTAAGCACAGTCCCTGGTGCATGTATTACCCCCTTCACTGTTCTCGTCCTGACTGTTCTGAATCAGCTCCTGGGGCTTCCTAGCTCACCAGTGACATAGCCATCAAAGAATATTTTTTTCCTTATTTTGCATTTCACATTTTTTTCCTTTTCTTTTTTTTTTTTTTTTTTTTTTTTTTTTGCAGCTGGCTGGTACAGAGATTTAACTCTGTACTGTGGTGTTATCTATTTCTTAGGTATTTTTAAATTATATAGCTAATGACATGAACACATTTTCATTGTGAAAAAAAATTAGCCGGTAAACACACAGAGCACAATTTAAAAGTTCCCTTCTCTTTTCCTCACTCTCAACCCACCATCAGCAGTTTCTGAGTGTTTTCACACACCTGTATATGTGTGTATATGCATGATTTTTCGGGGGTGGGGTTTCTGTCTACGTAAGCAGGATCATATGGTTCCTGGACTTAATGTGCATAGTAGAGATCTCTTTACCAGTCTGTATTGGTTCACCTCATTCTTGTAAAGGCTGCACATTTTTTGGTGTTCCGGTTGTTCCATGATTTATTTAACTATTTTCCTTCTGATGGACATTTAGGTTGTTTACCCATTTTTTTTGGACATTTTTGCCATTTTCCCTGTAGTGAATATTCTTACTTATACGTCATGATATAAGCTGAATCAAAGGGTTTAGGCATTTTGTTTATTTATTTATTTGACAGTTTTTTATTAAAAGATAATTGATTATATATATTTGTGGGGTACAGAATTGAATATCAATATATGTGTACAATATGTGGTGATCAAATCAGGATGATTAGTATACTCATGTTTACAAAATGTCATCAATCTTTGTGACTCTTAACTTGTTTCTTGCCAAATCTCCTTCCTTTCCCCCTTTTCCACCTCTTATAACCACAGTTTTGTTCTCTTTTTTTGGGGGGGTGGTACAGTTTAGACATTATAAACGTTGCTAGGAACTGCCAGAAAGCCCTCCCACCAGCCATGTCCTCAAGATCCTCGACAACTTGGGCTGTCAGGCACCTTTTAAATTCAGAGTCTGTCAGTGTATTTTTTCTCATGGTATTCTTGTTTCTGTGTTTGATCTCCTAGGATTGTCAGCACCCAGCTGCCACCCTCCCTCACCGCCAAGGTCCTGCTTCACCGCACTGCACGTGAGGACCAGGTATTGTAAAGGCCACCTGCCTGGAGAGAATGCTTCACCCAAAGTATCTGTCACTGCTCCTGGCAGGTCTGATCCTGAAAGCCAGATGGATTGAGAGCAGCAGCCATGGCCATGGGACAGTTGTTTCACTTAACCTTGTCAGGACCCCATGTCCATCAGTATGGCTTTCCTCAAGAGTGAAGCCGAAAAAATGTTTCTTCTACATGGTAGTCTTGGATAGTTGGTGTTTCTTCAAACCTAGTGGATCTATGAGAATGTGACTTCCCACGAGAATGGCCTTTTAGGTCAAGGATATGTCAGATTTTTCAGAGACAGACTGTAAAGGATGTGTCCTTAGAAAGACTTAGGGAAACAGAAACTTTAAAACAATACTTCCATTTTGTATTTATTTAATTGTTTTTATTATGAAAAAAGGTCACACACGCTCATTGAGAATAAAATTGCTCACAATTGGATGGCACGGAGGTAACACCACTGTTAGCATCTGGCATATTTCCTCCCAGCCTGTTTTTCTTTTGCTTTGTTTCTTTTTTGTGTATGAAGCTATGGCTTCAAATGTATCATAAGGCTCTCTCTTTGCACTTATTAAATCAAGACATTTAAAGTGTAGTGGGGCTCTACTCAGGCTCCTTAACACTGTTGGTGCAGGTGTCAATTAGAATAGCCTTTCTTTCTTTCTTTCTTTCTTTATTTTTTTTTTCCTTTTTGTCTTTTTTCGTGACCGGTAACGGGATCGCAACCCTCAGTGTCGCGCCCGCACCGCGCTCAACCAGTGAGCGGACTGGTCTCTATATGGGATCCGAACCCACAGCGGGAGCGCCGCCGCGCTCCCAAGCACCGCACTCTACCGAGTGCGCCACCAGGCCGGCCCTAGAATAGCCTTTCTGATAAACAGGTTGATAATGAGAGTATTAAGGATGCCCTTTCCTTTTTCCTAGTAATTCAGCTTTTGGGAATCTATTCTAAGAAAATAATCTAACTGCAAGTAAAAGATTTATGTTTAAAACTTTATCGTAACAGGTTTTATGAAAGTGAAAAATCACATAAAACTTAAATGTCTAAGGTAGGAGTTGGCAAAGTGTGGCCAGTGGGCCAGTCATCTACAAATAAAGTTTAATTGGACTACTTTTGAGCTTCAGTGGCAGAGTTGAGTAGTTGGGACAGAGACCATACGGCTTTCAAAATGGAAAATATTACTTTCTTGCCCATTACTGGAAAAGTTTGCTAATCACTGGTCTAAGGCAGGGAAATGCTTAATTTATCTGTACTGCTTTAAACTTTATAAAATTTTAGTCAGACATTTAAAATGGCCCCAGATGTTTTGAAGACAGGAACTGAAGGTTACTGTTTTAAGCAGAAAAATGGCTTGGCCAAGTTTTATGAAGAGTTTTATGTAATGTGATCTCAAAAGTATAAAAAAATATATAGACTTAAAGAAAAAACTGCCCAATATTAACAGATTTAGCTTGGGGAGGGGTGAGGGATTATATGTGATTTTTTTTTTTTTTTTTGTAAGAATTTTTTCTAGAGTAGACTAATGTATGGCTTAGTAATCTAAAATATGAATATTAACAGATTTAGCTTGGGGAGGGGTGAGGGATTATATGTGATTTTTTTTTTTTTTTTTTGTAAGAATTTTTTCTAGAGTAGACTAATGTATGGCTTAGTAATCTAAAATATGATTTTTTTTTTTTAAATCACCAAAAAACAAAAAAGAAAGCCATATTATTTTATAAGAGTGAAAGTCATTCTGTCTAGGAGAGCAGTTTTTGTCTGGCTTTTTCAGTGGGTTCTTTTGGAACCTTGAGGTTGAGATGAAGGTTTGGTTTTCTTCTGAGAAAATCCCCAGGTTTCTGGCCTGGATTGTGAACCAGAATAAACGAGAGAGGTCTGGTATAGCAGATTCTGTTTAGGTCAAATCCTTTATAGTGAAGGTCATAAGACTTTCACATTTTTGTTATTGTGGAATTGATGTGAATTCTATGTCAAGGGCCGTGGCAGATGTGCCTGTATTCCGGAATATGAGTTCCCCAAAAGTGTAAGAGAACACAGATCCTCACTTTTATTCCTAGACGGGAGAGACAGAAACTCAGAACTGAAGGCGTGATGTGAGTTTGGGTAGAGCTGTTGCCTTGTGCCCGTCTGGGCCCGGGTCCCTGCCTCCTCCCAGCCATGGCAGGAACAAGCAGCTTGGGCGAGCTTCTGTTCCATCTGCTTGGCTCTTGGCATGTGGTTGGGACAAGCTTTTGGGCTTGGCCAGGTTTTATGAACAGATGGCACAGTGAATTCCTGATTGTTAGGTCAAGAGAACGTGGTGCCCAGCGCCAACTTCTGTGTGTGTTTGTTTTCAGAGGCTACCCACAGGAGAAGGTGCCCCGCAGGAAAGTGGTGAGTATTCAGGTGCATTGCTGCATCTTGAGAACAGCAGTCTTTTATGCTACCTGTCCCTGTACCCGTCATGTGGAAGGCCAAGTAGTCCCATGCGTCAATTTCCTCTGCTCATAAGAGTAGGAAAATGGACATAATAGTGCCTCAAGAACAGTTACCCATCAGAATTCTAATTGTAAAGCTCATGTTTGTAGGCATGCCTTTGAAATCCCTCCTTTCAGATCCTCCTTAACTCAGTATTGTGAGTCTGCTCAGACAAATCCCAGAGGATCATGATTGGAAGAGGGTAAGATATGTGATGACTGCCAGGAAGACCTTTTGCAGGATGTGGAGGTGTTCCCAAGAGGCGTGTTTTATTTTATCTTGAAGTCTGAGTCGGAACAGAACTTATTGTCAGTTGCAAGTGCTTTTTTTCTACTTCATGTCTTTTTAAGTGCCACCAGACTTTCTTGCAGTGAACACCTCCCTTCTCCACAGCTGGGAGTAATGTTGCCTGCATGAGATGCTTCTGTGCTTGTTGCAGCAGTTGTACCTGCGGTTCTTTGACTTTTGTTCTGGGCTGAGGAATGCACCCACAGCACTGCTTTCCAATGCAACAGCTGCCCCTCTGTTTTCTCTGTCCCTGTTCTTTGTAATTCCAGGAGCAGCATTTCCCCCAAATGTCCAGGTCATCACTGTTTTCCTGACCAAAGAGGAAGCCGTCAGCCTCCGTGAGTTCCCAGCAGAGGGGATGACTAGGTAAGGGAACTCACAGGGGGTGAAGCTTAAACCACGCTGAGGGACTCCCTCATGTGAAACAAACCCCTGCTACATCCCATCCTTCCCTAATTCTATCTTCTCCACACTCTGTTTTGTAGGGAGCGTCTGGAACTTGAGTGTGTTGGTAAGAGGCAGTGCCACATAGTGAGATGAGAGTGAATTTTAAATCCCAGGTTTAAAACTTAATCAGCTATGTGACCTTGGGCGAGTATATTCCCTGCCTGAGTCTCAATTTTTTCATCTGTAAAATAGAGCCAGTAATAACTTTCATGGGCTCGTTGTGACCATCGAAAATAGTATGTGTGTAACATCCAGTACAGGGCCTGACTCATGGTAGATGCTCCAAGTGTGGGTGACTAATTCACTGGGCTCTGTCATTTTCAGCAAGTGATCCTGGCATCACTACAGGAAGCCCTGAGGGCCAGACATTGCCTTATTTTTACTCCTGTGGCTTGACCATGGTGGCATCTTAGGCTCTGTGGCCATAGGCACCCACGTGGCACCAAGACCTGTGCTTTTTAGGTACTCAGCATTTTAGTCTTCCTGGTGGAAGGGTCCCTCCCTGTGCACAGTCGATGTGCCCCTTCCTCATGTGTGTTTTGTTTGCCAGCTCTCCTACATCTCCAGCCAGACTCCAAGACAGCTCGGCCCAGTGCCCTTCAAAGGGTAGGAACACATTTGCCCTAGAAGGAAACGCTGCTGGGCGTGTGGAATCCATGGCCTGGGTGTTGGCGACTACCTCGAAACCCACGTCCCCTGACCAAGCTTGGCCAGATGGCAAAGGTGAGAGCAGACACTTGTCTGACCATGCTCTGGAGAGCGTTGGGCCCACAGGACTGTACAGCACTGCCAGGGCCTGGGATCCTCGCCTCAGCTGCCTCCCAGTGAAGGAACCGAGCTTTCCCCAAGGGGAACTGGACTTGTCTGAAATCCACATTCCAGAAGCTCGGGAAGTGGGAACATACTCAGGGCATTTTGACTTCCCGCATGTGTGTGCTCCAGCTGGTGGAGGTCCTTGCCACAAGGAATCTGTCAGTGACTCCAGCAACCCGGAACCCATGTCACCTGAGGACATAGCCGTCAGCAGTCTGCTCTCTCTCACCTCTCCTGAGATGCTCACCCAGAACGGAGGCCTGGAAGAGCGTGAAGACCTTTTTGACAACAGCAGCCATGTCCCTGTCCCCAGAGGAGACCCATTCCCCAAAGGGACCAGGAGGCCCTTGTCATTGCCTCCCTTGGATCCAGAGCAGAGAGGACGTAAGCTTCCTGTAGGAGAACAAGATGTGGATCTGTGTGTTGGTGGGGACCATGAGAGCCATGCGGCCCCTGGTCTGGAATGCAGTTCAGGCTTGGCAGGCTGCCGGGGCACTGGCCCCTCTGCAGACAGAATTGAGTCCACATTGACCCCTGCAGGATCCCACGTGGAACTCGTGCGGATGAGCCTCTACACTCACAGTGTTAAGGGCCTGGTGCTGTCCCTGCTGGCTGAGGAGCCACTGCTGGGCAACGGTGCAGCCATAGAGGAGGTGGTGAGTGCCCTCAGACTTCCCCCAGCCCCTCTGTAGCCTCTCCCTACCTCCTAGAAACAGATAAGCAGGGAAGTACTTCCGTCACAGCACCGCACAGATGCAGAGGAGAGGGGACAAGGGCTCAGCCTTCAGCAGTGTGACCCTGGCAAAACTACTTGTGCAATGGGGATGATGGTAGTACCTCCATCCATAGGTTTTTGCTGGGGGCAAGTAAGAGCAAGTCAGGGGCAAAGTAAGAGAGAGTCAGGTGCGCAGCAAAGTGACTGGTGCAAAGGCACCCAGCAAGGGTCAGTTCCCTTCCTCTTCCACTGCTACCTCTTTCCCAGAGTGCAGGCCTTGGAGGAAGGGAGGCCTGAGCTGGAGTCCTGGCTCTGTCGGTTTCAGCCATGGGATCCTCGCACAAGCCCTTGCCCCTCTGAGTCTCTGGCTCCTCATCAGTGGTGTGGGGTGGTGATAGGCCCTGCTGGCACCCATGCAGTGGGGTAGGGCAGGCAGAGACTGCATGCACAGCACTGTTGTGTGCCCAGCTAACGGCCTCACTTCCTAGTCGGGCAGCTCTAGGTTCCACGTCAACTGGAAACTGTACACTGCAGTATGTCACGGCCTGGGGTGGGAGTTCCCTGGGACATCTGGAATCCTAACTGGCTCTAGGGGATTCTTCTTAAACCATTCCAGTCCCTTCTCTACTTGGAGCAGTGCACTGACCTTCTCTGGGCCGAGGCCCCCACTGGAGATTCAGTTGCTATAGTAACAGCCTTGCTTTAGTTGGCAGGGAAAGTGGTAACAGTGAGAACAGCAGGTTGAAATTGCTGCAGGGCAAATGGTGTCTTGGGGCTTGCCTTGTTTTTATTCTTAAATCTATATTATTCTAAGCCAATCTTATTAGCATGCAGGGTTTGTGACCCTCCATAAGTTCCAAGTCACCTTGGAATGCAGAGAAGGCGGGAAGGCTGCCAAGCATCTTCCTTTGCACAGAGCCCCTGGCAAGAGACTGCTCCCCACTAGAGCTGTCTGGCTTATCTGTCCCCTTTCCACAGACCCCAGGTCACCGAGTTGTGGCTTGTTTGCTTCCTGTGTTCTCATTCACCACAGCTGTGAGTGACTTTATCCACCTCCTCCTTATGACAACATAGGTAGTCAAGGTGGCAGTTATTACATCTCAGTGCCCTCAGGGTGCCTTGGTTTTCATGGTCTGTGCTGCACAGAACTGAGCCTGAGAAATGTTATTTTGAAGGCCCAGTGTTTGGATGCAATAAAGCGGATATAAAATCTCTCTTTTTACTCCCCCTGCCTCCCCTCCACCTCCCAAATAGCACAAGCTGCTGTTTGGGGAGATGTATTCTGCATTAACTATATGCTGAATACCTTACATCTGTTATTTTAGCCAAGCCTCAGAACAGTTCTGAGTGGTAGTGTTTACCTACCTTCCATTTTACCAGTAAGAAAACAGCCTCTTTGGGATAAAAAGACCACATGCAAGTGGTGTGCGTCCAGAGGTTTTGCTTGTTTCTTCCCTCGCCCCAGCCTCCCTGTGTCCTGATTGATCTGCCCTTGCCATGATAGGTGGGAGGGTGAAGAAAAGGGGTATGTACCCTGCCTTCATGTGGCTCTTTCTCTTTCTTTTTTTTTCTGGTGGCTGGCTGGTACGAGGATCTGAACCCTTGACCTTGGTGTTCTAAGCACCACGCTCTAACTCACTGAGCTAACCTGCCAGCCCTATGGCTCTTGATACATGGACATATCACTTCGTTTGTCAAGGCCCATCCATGTTGTTAGGACAACAGCTTCCATGGGCTTTCATGTAAAGTAGGGTTTAGTGCTGGCTAGGCCTCAGGAAGTAGAATGCAGTTTTATGGAAGAAGAAAAGCTATTCTTTTCTAAAAAGAGTAGGGGTGACTAACTTTGATCAGCCTGCTGGTTGGAGAGCAGGTTCGTTAATCAGACCCAAAATCTGTTTTATAATTGGGAGGGATCCTGTATTGCCTTTTTGTCCCAGACCTGCATAGGAAATACTTGACCTAATTTCCCTGCAACTCCTCTGCTGCTATCTAGAAGGGCCAAATCTCCTGCCCAATGGTCAGCTACAGCCCAGATGGGACAGTAAGCACACCCCCTTTGAAAGGGCTCCTTGATTATGTTACCTATCACCAAGGCATCCTTGTGTCATTTTACCATCTGTCTTCCAGTGGCTCAACTTCTACCTCTCTCTGTTTGCAAGGGAGTGGGGGGCAGAGCAGTGGAGTAGTGGAAGGAGCAGCTGGAGGAGCAGCCAGGAGGGTTGGGGTTGGGATTGGTTCAGAGGGAATGGAGTAGGCCCACACCAGAGGGCAGCATGGAGCCACTGATAGTTTCCTGCTCACAACCCAAGATAATCTCATTGACCTTCACATACAGCGATCAGATCAATTATTCGTTGCTACAATAGGACATGGAGCTGTCTGTGTACAGTAGACAAGTCTTGAAGTTAGTGTGAGAGTATTAGCATGAAATACTTTATGAAAAAGCACCCCCCACCCTCCCCCCCAACTATGAAACTGGTGCTTCCACGTGGATGTGTGGCCCGTCTGATGCTTCTCCTGTGGTCACGAGCATGCAGTGGTATTCACGCCATTTGCTTCTGTTATTGCTAGAAGTGCAGGCGTCCAGGCAGCAGCCCCAGCTCTGTGTCTCCTAGGGCTGTTTTGAGGGTCACTTTATATAGTAGTATATATCAGGGACCAGCAGACTTTTTATGTAAAGGACCAGAAAGCAAATATTTTAAGCTTTGCACAGCTATTTGACTTTGCTGTCGTAGTACCAAAACAGCCATCGACAATATGTAAATAAATAGTGTGGCTATATTCCAATAATTCTTTATTTATGGACACAGAAATTGGAACTTTATATAATTTTCACATGTCGCAATATTAGCCTTTTGACTTTTTCCCCCCCCAACCATGTAAAAATATAAAAACTTCTTAGTTCTCAGGCTGTAAAGAAACAGGCAACAGGCTGGATTTAGCCCAGAGGCCACAGTCTGCTGACCCCTGGTATATATGAAAGCACTTGGTTATCAGTAAAAAATTGTCTACATGTCATTTGATATAACGTCTTGTGATTAACTGTGTGTTTATAGTTAGGTGATTTTATCTTGAGTACAAGTTAGCCAGAAGATTCTGGAATGAGATGCATGCCTATAGGGGAAGTGGATTTTGACGTGGCTTACTCTCGGTTCCCATCGTTCCTTCCTCTGTGTACCAGGTCAGGATGGCAGAGATGACTGTTAGCAGATTACCGAGATCCAGAAACTTACAGTGAGGCTGTGTTTTGACTTCATGGTGAATGTTTGTGTGTGCCCATGTGCTCACATGCATGTGTGCACACACATTAGTTCAAATAGGGGGTTTGTTAGCATCTGTTAAACTCAGTGTTGGAGAGGCCCATCGCAGAGATCCGAACATGAGATAGATAGTATTCTTGTGTTTCCTGAGCACATGTCCTTTTACTTAACCCTGCACCCTCCATTTAAACCAAATGGCACATATGTTGAAAGTGCTTGGCACTGGATATGTTCATGTCTTCATTCATTTAGTGATATTTATTGAACACCTACTAGGTGTCAGGCAGGCACTCTGCGAGGCATGGGGGATACAAAGATGAGTGCATAAAATTAAACCTTGTATATGAAACCTATTGACTTCAGATATAATTTCTGAGACATTCAAAATAGAAAAACCGACTTAACCCCAGTACACTGCCAAAGACAGGCCTTATGACACTCACTTCAGAAGTCTGTTTGAGTCTCTGTACTTTTATGTGAGCTTATTTTTCTTATATACAGACAAATTATCTGTGTCTATTAAAGAGACATCACTTCTTTAATAATGATCATTTTCATTTTCTTGACTCTATATAAAAATGCCCTGCCTCAGGATAGCACTTTGGAATTTACAAAGAACTTTTGTATGTGTTATTTCACTTAATCCACTCAACAGTCCTGTAGTATTCCCATTCTGCAGATGAAAAAAATGAGGCACGGAAAATTCAGCCACTTGCCCCTGGTCATCTGGCTGGGAAGAGTCTGAGCACGGATGGCCTGCACCTGAGTGGTCTTCTGCTTGGGAACAGTGGCCTTCTTGTGGCTGAAGCAGGCCCAGGAGGCCCCACTTCAGACTGAGTCTATCAGGATATGACTGATGTACTTAGTCAAGCCCTAAGTGGAGCTTGAAGAATACCACACAGCCCTTCAAGAATGATGTTGAAGAATTTGTAAGGACAGGGAAAAGTAGCTCACGCTATACCATTAGGTTACAAAACTAGTATCAATCATTACTTGTGGTTTGATCCCATTTTAGTTTTATAAAAAAAAGAGTTATACAAAATGGTATAGTCCATTGTTTTTAACTGTACTTATACAGTACTCATCTCCTGGGAGATTTTTTAAAATACAGATGCTTGGGTCTCACCTCCCTGACAACTTCCCCAACTGGGTTCCTCCTCTGAACCACCAAGCGCAGAAAACCATTTGACTGACCTCAGTCCTCCCAGGAACAGTGCATAGCCGGCACCATTCTGGATGCACCAGAGAGAAGTTACCTCACTACATGCACTGGGGGACTTCTCCACACAGGCCCAGTTGAGAATCACGGGGGGTGGTCCCAGGCCACCCATGTTGTTAAAATGCACAGCCTGGGTGGGAAAGGCATGGTTAGGAGGAGAGATAACGGTGGTAATAGTGGCTATTACTGGATGGTGAGATTATAGATCATTTTTGTTTGCTTTTTTTCTTCTTTTTTTTTGTTTATTTTTCTGCTTGTCTCTATTTTCTCACTTTTCTACTATATAATCCTTAATTTAAAAAATATTAGAACATAAGGATGGAAATTAGTACTTTTCTAAAAACAGGAAAAAACACTGGTCAGGGTTCATTTTGCTAAATCAGGTAGCCACTAAGATTCTTTGAACTATTATTTTTTAACTAAGTCCATGGTCAAATAGAAAGCCCTCAGAGGGCTTGCTGAAGTTATACTGCAAGTCCGTGACCCTCTCCTGGCCCCTTTGCAGTACCACAGCAGCCTGGCATCCCTGAATGGGCTGGAAGTCCACCTGAAAGAGACAATTCCCAAAGATGAGGCTGCCCCCACGAGCAGCACGTACAACTTCACGCATTATGACCGAATCCAGAGCATGCTGATGGGTAAGGAGCAGGTGCGGGGCACAGAGGCCCGTGGGGCCTGGGGGCACATTCTAGAGGTGGGCAGAGGTGAGAACTCGGGCCCCAGCACCACGGTAATGCTGCTCTGTGCAGAGCTGTCTGACCTGCAGCCAGAGTGCTGGTGCTCACGGCGAGCTCAGCTCCACCGAGTGTAGAATCCACTTGGCAAACACTTCTTTGCTCGTTTGTCTTTTTTTTGTCTTTCCCGAATGTTTTGAGAGAAGCTCACACATGTTCAGATATCTGTGATAAGGTCTGCTTCAGAATTTAGAGATCCATGTGCAGAAACTGGGTGATGCTCATTCTTGGGGAAAGCATGTGCTCTACTGCATAGTGGCAGCAGTAGGGCCAGCACCCTGGGTCTGTTTCTCTCCCCTTGGCTTCCACACCCATGGCTTTGAGCTGTGCTTGGTCCCAGTGTACAGTGCTGGGGTTGGAGAGGGGGTAAAGGAGGGGTCTGCTATCACAACTTCTGTGTCCTCTTCTGGAAGCGAATCTGCCACAGGTGGCCACCCCCCAGGACCGCCGCTTCCTCCAGGCCGTCAGCCTGATGCATTCCGACTTTGCCCAGCTGCCTGCGCTGTACGAAATGACGGTCAGGTGAGCCTCCGGGGTTGCTGTCGCAGACTTGCTCTCCACAGTCCTGCCCACAGGAACCACCTACCCAGGGCCCAGGCAGTGGACTTGCTCCACAGTCCTGCCCACAGGAACCACCTACCCAGGGCCCAGGCAGTGGACTTGCTCCACAGTCCTGCCCACAGGAACCACCTACCCAGGGCCCAGGCAGTGCCTTAATTCCTAACTAAATGAAGAACATTCTAGTTACTTTGCCTAAGGCCTTCTTTTATCTGCTCCTGTGGCTGCTATCGTCTAATCTCATGCATGCACATGTCATAGATTTTCTGGGTCTCTTCCTGCTTTAGACACTCAGGGTACAACAATGAAAAAACTTGAAGGTCCTCACCCTCATGGAGCTACATCCATTACTGAGGAAGGAGGCTCTTGGTCTCCTTGCCAGAAACAATGTGGAAATAACATTGTTGTCTTGGCAATTTAAAAAGGAATCCATGCTCACTATAAAAACATTCAGACTGCTCAGAAGTCTGTAAGGTGAAACTATCTCCTCCCCCACCTATCACACACCCAACATATAACCCCATTTAATAGTTTGGTGTGTATCACTCCAGGTTTTATTGTTTTCGGTTTTTAGTTTTTGCATACAAGATGTAGATGAGTAATATTTTTATTTGAATTATTTTAATATTCTTTCTTCTAGAAAATATTCTAATGTATTATTTTAAAGTTGATTTTTTCATATTATTACATATCTTGAACAGCTCCAGGCCAGTAGATAGAGATCTATTATTTATGATTATAGTTTACAGTATTTAACCAACCACACTCTGTTTTTTCTTCTCTACATGCTTCTCTTATGATCAGGCAAATTAGAGGCTCAGAAGGGGAGTGCCTGCTATTTGTGTGACATTTCATTTAGCCCTTGGGGTGATCTAGTCAAGTGTATTTTCTTATCCTCATTGTACAGAAAGGGGAATTGAAGCACAAAGAGCCAGCATCACATCCTCATTATGTGGTGGGGTCAGGATTTGAACCCAGGTCTCTTTCTACACACATTTCAGTTTGAGGGGGCAGTGTCATCGAGTGGGAGGGGCAAGGCTCGAGTCACAGACACACACAGTTCTAATGCCCTGTCATCTGCCACACTTGAGTGGCAGGTATTTCTGCTGCCCAGCGCCATCTCCAGCCAATATTCCAGTATATCTCTCCTTTATAACTGTGTCTTCTCTGGCTGTAATTCAGAGCTGCCCCAGGCTGGCTACCTGGATGTGGTTTGCATCTACAGTCACTGGTTTGGGTCCTGGTTATGTTTGTGTGTGGGGGGCGTCATTTTGTGGGAGGTGGAAACAAGTAAAATGTCAACACCTGCCCCACCACCCCTCTTGTGGCCCCACTGTATTTCACCTTCCTTGGGGCTGAGAGGGTTTTAGTGTTGGGGTACATAGCTCAAGGCATTTGCTGAGAGATTATTTTATTAATAGTAATAGAAACAACAGCTACCATTTCTGCAAGTAAAATGTCAACACCTGCCCCACCACCCCTCTTGTGGCCCCACTGTATTTCACCTTCCATGGGGCTGAGAGGGTTTTAGTGTTGGGGTACATAGCTCAAGGCATTTGCTGAGAGATTATTTTATTAATAGTAATAGAAACAACAGCTACCATTTCTTAGCCACTCACCATGTGCTATGCAATTTATATATATTTCTATTTATTTAATCTCTTTTTTAAAAAAAAGCCTCACTGAGGGCACATGCTGTTGTCATATCCACTGTACAGATGAGAAAGCTGGGACTCAGAAAGGCTGAGTGACTTAGCCCAGGGCACAGAGCTAGCAAGTAGTAGGGGTGGAATTAGCACCCAGGTGTGTGTGACTTCAGATCTGTGCTCATAACCACCTGGCCACAGTGCCTCCCCCTGTGGCTATAAGAAAAGCTTGTCCTGCTGCTCCAGTGGGTGGCAGAAGACACTTAAGCTAGGTGGGGCCTTCAAGCTCCTTGAGGTCCCATATGGGGAAGCTGGAGGAGGATGGGATTCTCCTCCCTCCTTATATGGAGGGAGAGATCTGGGCAAGTGGAGCCTTAGTGCTCCCTTCCTTCACCCTCTCTTACTAGATTTGGGGAAACTGAGGCCCATAGGAAATAGTTTGAGACAGGCAAGATCCAGGAACCAGGTAGTCACCTGGCCGTGGACTTGGTGCCTCCTGGATAGACCCTCCTTTGCCTGGTACCCTCTTCCCTCCCTCTACTTCCATGTTTACACATTTCCTGTTGCTTCGTTTCCATCCCACTATAATCACCTCATTCCCCCTCAGTCTGTCCAACCACCCCAGTGTGGAGAGCAGATTAAACTCCTTCCTCTGACACTGCCACTGTATTGTCACAGAGACAGGGCACCATCACCCACCCTCTGTGAGCCTCACAGTTCTTGTCTGTCACATGGGATAAGGCCACCACTAGCGAGGCTTATGTAAGGCATGAACCAAGACTGCAGGAAAAGCACTTTGCATAGCTGCTGTTCTATCAAGAAAGCAGGTGCTCAGCAGTGCCTGTATTCAGTAATTACAACTTCAGGTTCTGTGGCTACAGCCACTGTGGACAGTCCCGCCATGGACTGTCCCAGAATCCAGTGAGTGGAAAACAAGGAAACACAGTTATTGGCACTGAAGGCTGAAACTCTGGAGTCCCTAGCCATGGCAGCTGTATGTCGCAGTACTTGGTGTGTGGGGGCCACTGTGACAAGCACCTCACTGGGGTCCCTTTGTGATCTGGGACTTGCTCTGGCATCATCAGACTGTTGTCTTCTTTCCTTCTCCAACAGAAATGCCTCCACAGCTGTGTACGCCTGTTGCAACCCTGTCCAGGAAACTTACTTCCAGCAGCTGGCGTCCGCAGCACGGAGCTCTGGCTTCCCGAGTCCTCAGGACGGTGCCTTCAGCCTCTCAGGCAAAGCCAAGCAGAAGCTGCTGAAGCATGGGGTGAACTTACTCTGAACTGTAGTGCGAAGTTCATTACCCCAGGAGATGACTGTGCAAGAGAATACCAGCAAAGGAAGCTCTGCCTTTTTAAATAGAAAAGGTCCCTCTATTTTATTTTTCTTGGAACAGTCCCTTTTTAGAAACGTAATGATATTTGGGTTTGTGTTACTCTTTTTGCAGATTGGGATGTGTGTGTGGTGGTGGTGGGGGAGTAGTTCTTCAAGTCAGCAGACATAGAGCGCTTGATAAAGAACTTTATTATGTTGACAGTATTGGGTCCAGGCTGGGAGCCTGGCGCCTTATACCAAAGACGTACAGGGTCAGTTAGTTTCCCTGTCATATTGAGCCTGAGATATTCGACATTTCCTGCTGCTCTTCCATCCCAGCCTGGACCGGTGCCACAACATTTCAGGTTGGCATTTCTTCTAGAATTTGGTCGTCCCTAGTCTGGAGTGTTTGTTCCAGCCCGTGACCAGGTGGGCGCTATGAGGTGTGAAGTCAGGGAGGAGGTGGATCTCTTGGCGAGCAGCCCCACTCCCAGTTCCCAGGTTTTCTTCCTCATCTGTCCTCCTGGGGGTCTGAATACTTCATGCAGAGAAGCAGGCAGCATGCTGAGACCACCTGGTTTGAATTCTCCTGGAACTATTTCCAAATCCAGGAGCCAGTTCTTGGGAATACCTGCAGTGGGGGGCAAGTCTTGCTAATGCAGAAGGGATTTTGGGCTTTAGAGATCACTTTGTAAAAGCTCTGGGGGGCCGAGACCGAAGGATTTGGTGACAACAGAAACAAACTGTGCTGCCTTTGGTTAGGAGTGGGCTGTACAGCTGGTTCCACTTGAGTGAGTGTCCCCAAATAGGAGTTTCCAAGAGGTTCTGGGGTAAAAGCCAAACTGCGCTTTTCAGTAGAGGCTGTGGAAGGGAACGGCATTCATTTGTGTGTTTCTGGGACGGTGTGGTAATAAAACATCAGTTCTATTACGTTATATTCAGACATTTTATGATACTATGTTGCAGATCACAGATGAAAACATTTATCAAAAACTTAGCCTAGTGTTTACTGGAAGTACCTGAGACTCCATATGAAAATTGCAATGTTAATAATTTCATGTCAGTGAACAAATATCTAATGTTTGTGGCATGGTATCTTTTTCTTGAAACAAGTTTCCAAGGGCTAAATATAAAATAGCCAAAAATACTATTGAGGTCTGGAGTAATTAAATAGTAATATTTTTAGTGACAAAGTTAAGGTAAGGGTTAAGTACCTTTGTATGTGCATGTGTGTGTGTACAAGTGAGTGTATGCATACATGTATTTTTTTTACGTCAACACATTTCTCTTTTCCTTCCTGGATTCTGTGTGGCCGGGTGAGGAGCCGTGCACTTCACATTGGTCTGTCTGCAAGGGTGATGGGCTGTAGCCCCCTGCTCCAGTGAGCACCACCTTCAGTGTGGCTGGTCCAGTACACCAGGCCCATGTCACCCTCTTCTCTCACCTGTCCTGGGGTCCTTCCTTCCACTGGCTGGCCAAAGAGGGAGACCTTTCCAGATGGAGGAGGATCCTACCTCAAACTAGGATAAATGTGTATTGTCCTACTCCTCTGCTAAATTCTCCAAGAAAAAATTCATTAGAAGTTTCTGTGCCAACCTCTTAAGGAACCTTCCCATGGCGAATGTATGCACAACACATTCCTTTTCTGTTGGGGGGCTTTTTTTATTTTTGCTGGCCAGTTCAGGGCTTGAACCCTGGACCTTGGTGTTATTAGCACCACATTCTAACCAACTGAGCCAACTGGCCACCTCCAGGGCATTTTTAAGCAGCCAGACTTTTCCTTTTGCTAAATGATGCTCCAGAATTTTGAAGTCCCCAGTCTTGAGATTGGTGAAATGACAATCTGTTTTGTGTTGAAACATGGACAGAACTTGGGGTCCAGATCCTATTTTCATCTGCCCACTCGTGGCTAAACTAACTGCCTGTGTTTGGAGGACATTTTTCCAAATAAGATCTGTTTCACAAGAAAATCTCTCAGCTATCCCTGGGCCCTTTCCTGGATATTGAGCCATTGGCAGATCTTAATCTTATTCTCTTTGTTTTCAGAAACCTCTCTTCACATCTAATTTCACAGGGCTGCCTTTGAGCCTAAAAATCCTTTGAATACAAAATGCTCCTGTTTCTAAGAATCAGTACTCTGGGCAGCCATATGCTTCCCCTTTAAAGCATAATCCAAAATTGAGTCTTTACAACCAAATCAAGAGCATGAGATAATCACAGCAGAATGTGAAGACCATAAATTTTTTTGCTACAAATTAGGAACCTAAGTCCCCTCCCTTGAATGTGGACTGTATTTAGTGATTTGTTTCTAATGAATAGAATGTGGTAAAAATGACAGAAATATGACTTTTGAGGGTAGGTTATAAAACATTCAAGTTTCCATCTCTCTCTTGGTTTACTCAATTTGGGGGCTGGCTGCCACATCATGAAGACATTCAAGCCATTCTATGATGAGGCCCTTGTGGTGAGGAACTGTGGCTTCCAGCCAGCAGCCATGTGAACATTCTTGGAAACAGATCCTCCAGCCCCAGTCAAGCCTCCAGATGAGACTGAAGCACCAGCTGACATCCTGACTGCAACTGCATGAGAAACTGAACCAGATCCACCAATCTAAGCCACTGCTGAATTTCCTAACCCTCAGAAAGTATGTGAGATAATAAATGTATGTTTTTTAAGCCACTCTTTTGGGGTAATTTGTTACACAGCAGTAGTTAACTAATACACTTGCACGTCATATCCCATCCACTAAACCTGGTTCTGTAGAGCTTTAGCACAGGGGACCCCTGGCCAAATGCTAGACAAAGCATTCTGTTTTCAAACAGAGCTTCAGTTTGGATCCCAGCTACCTGCATTTCCTACCTTAGTGAACTGGGCTAGACCGTTAAGAGAAATTGTGAGCCGTCCCTCATCTTTCTTCCAGAAGATCCAGAGCCTGATATTAATGGCCAGCTGGGCCTCTGCTTCCTCACCTCTGAGCCCTGCTCTGGTCTGTCTTCATTCTCCAGCATCTCAGGTGCCCCTGCGGCAGGGCACCCTCTTCTGAGAGTGGGCTTTCCCCCAGAGTGGCTCCCAAAGGCCAAGTTATCTTCCCTGCTCTGGGAGGGGGGTGACATGGCAGAAGCCCGAGGGCATAGTGAGGCTTTTTCCTGCAGTTTGAGGAAACCTGTCAGGTGGAGGCTGGGGGAGGGTCTCTGGTTGGGAATCCCTCCCCAGTCCTCAGATGTATCTGTTGGAGTGATTGGCAGGAAGAGGAGGGTAAAGGGCTAGCCCCTCACCTTTTTCCCTGGTTAATAAGTCACAGTCAGCCTGGAGAGTGGCCTCATACCATGTACATTTCTGCTGACTCTGACAATCATCAGGCCCTGTCCTGCCCCCCAAGCTTCTCTGCTGCTGCAGCTGCTGCCACTGTGGCCCCAAGAAGCCCCTGAAATGTCTCACTTTGTCTTCGACCGGTGGCCTCCAGTACCAGCCCAGAGAAGACAACTTTGTAATGTTGCTTGTGTTGTGAATCTTCTTCCACTCTCTGCCAAAATGGAAGCTTATAAATCCTATCACTTGTACATGGAAAAAAACTCCTAAGTCTCAGCCACCAGGAGGAACTTAGAAAAAGTGAAGTCCTAAACCTGTGCAGCCGTACCTCTTCCTTTTCTCCTTTGATCCTGCTTAGTTTCTGCAACAGAGGCTCAACTCATGACCCTCAGAGCCCCGGGGCTCTGGTCATCTCTAAATCCTGGTGACTGTGGCCCAGAGTCTGCTGGAAAAGGAATGCTTAACCTCCATCTTCCTGTTGCATGATTTCAGAGGGTTGGGTGGCTCTCAGGATGTGGTTTATGCCACAGCCCCAGGCCTGTACCCTCAAAATTAGCCTCTAAACAGGAGCACCCCCAGTGCACAGGCCCCACGGTGACCACGGCAGCATCTTTCTGCTGGAGCGAGCACACGCCCTCCTACGGCGATGTTTTTCAGAGGAAGGCAGTGTTTGCGGACAGCCCACCCTGCCCTGGGCTCACAGTTGACACCTAATGTGACACTGTTGATGATCCAGGACCACAGATGCCACTGGCTGTTCACAGCAGATGGGAGGGAGAGGGAGTGAAGGGCTCTGGTTTGGGTCAGTTCCTGCCAGCTGTCTGCCACCTGTGAACCAGGAGGATAAAGTTCCCAAGAGTGATTAATAGTGGCGATCAGACTCCCATGGAGAAAGGACCTCTGTTCCCTGCGGGGAAGGGTGTTTGAGACTAATCAAACTGTCTCCTCCCCTGGAGGGAAGTATCTCGGCATGTCTGCTCTTGTTACCTCCACAGTGACAGCAGCAGACAGTGGTAGCAAGTGGAGACCCAGGTCTTTGTTGAAGTCGCCCTCTCTGGTCTCTCTTGCATATTTAACCCCCTTGGTGGTCCTTTCCAATGTGACCAGGATGCTCTTCTATTCCCTCGGTTGCTGCATTCCTAATTCCCATCTTGCCCTGAGTAGATTAGTAGCAACGTGACCTCCTCTGGTGTGAGCCTCGTTGCAGCAGGGTACAGGCCCTGTGCGGTGGGCTGAATGGTGGCCCCTAATTGCTGGAACCTGTGAGAGTTACCTTGTGTGGTAAAGTTTTTACAGGTGTGCTTCAGTAAGGATCTCTAGGTAGGGAGATCATCCCAGATTATCCATGTGGGCCCTAAATGCCGTCACAAGTGTGCTCATAAGAGAGGGCAGAGAGAGACCAGTCACACCGAGGAGAAGGCCATGTGAGGACGGAGGCAGAGACTGGAGTGATGCAGCCACAGGCCAAGGAATGCCAGCAGCCGCCAGATGCCAGAGAAGGCAAGGAATAGCCTCTGCCCTGGAGCCTGCGGAGGAGTGCAACTGTGAACACAGTGAGTCAGGTCCAGTGAAACTGACTGTGGATTTCTAACCTCCAGAACCATGAGAGAATGAATTTTGGTTGTAAGCCACCAAATTTGTGGAAATTTGTTACAGCAGCCACAGGAAACTAATAGGTCCACATGGAAACTTGATGTTTGACCTTGTGATTCTAGGCTCCCTTCTGTCAACAGTGCAGTGCCACAGAACATGGGTAGGGAGTGGGGAGAGATGGGCCCTCGCCCCCAAGGGCCTTGTGAGTTTGCCAAGGCACTGGGAAAAGGGGAGCAGGAGAGTGATTCCTGGAGAGAGAAGGGTCACTGGCTCCTGAGTGGATGATAAACAGTGCGAGAGTGGAAACCACTAGAAAGCTGTGGCTGTCCAGGTGGGAGGGGTTAGGGGCCTGGAGCAGAGAGGTGGCCGGACAATGGGCAGAGTTGAGGAATGAATACTTAGGAGACTGGAAGTGACTGCACTTGGGTATGGATTAGGTTTGGAGGCAGATAGAGGGATGTGCCTACCTGATGCCAGGCACTGTCCAAAGATGGAGAAGGCACCCAATGAAATCCCCGCTGCTGTGGAGCTCATGGAGGGAAGAAGCAGGACCCCAGTGGCTGATACCTGCAAACTGTGCCATCAGTGTGTGTGTCACACATGTGCATGCACACACCTGTCCCCACTCCTCAACTGCTGGTTTCTCCTGGGAAAAGAACAGCGGGGGGGAGGCACCTGTCCCCTGCTTTGCTTCTCTTTTCTGACTGCCAGTAGGCCCCTCTGTGAGGAGACTGGTGTAAGATCCACATCATCATCCTTGCTTAGGAAAAAAATATACTCTGGATCTTTTTCAACGACCTGTCCCCTGCTTTGCTTCTCTTTTCTGACTGCCAGTAGGCCCCTCTGTGAGGAGACTGGAAAGGGCAGGGTGTAAGATCCACATCATCATCCTTGCTTAGGAAAAAAATATACTCTGGATCTTTTTCAACATATTCATTGAGTTTGAGAAACTTATGGTGAAGGTTCTAAGGGCTTCAAGGTGAAAAAAGACACCTCCTGTTGATTCAGGATCTACATGTCTGAACCTGAAATCAGCTGTGTTTCTCCTGAGAATAAAACCCAGAGTGCTTTTTGAATGCTGTCAAGAGCCAAGAAGCCATTTTGTGATTGCCTGGGTGTGCTTGGGTCCAAGGCCTTCTTCCTTGCCTCACTTGTCAGCTGGGAAAATGCTTGAGGCCCTGACTGCTGGACCCAGTGAGTCCCCTGGGCAGGGGAGAGTGAGACAGGCCACCTCCTGTGTCTGCTGCTAAGAAGGTGCCTGTATGTCCTTACTCCCCAGCCAGCCCGAGCTGGTTCCTGTGGTGGCAGCAGGAGTGCTGGGCTTTAGTACTGGAGACCTGGGTTCACTGTGCAGCTCTGGGACATACCACTGTGGAAACCGGGCAACTCACTTTATTTCTCTGAACCTCAGTGTCCTCCTCTTTAAAATGGAGAGGAGAAGGCATGTGTGTAAGGGCGTGGCCTCTTGTGGGTCCTCAGAAAATGGAGTTCCGTGTGCCGAGATGGCAGTCGGCCTCCCCCGGGGGCCCTCTGCACGCAGGGAGTGCTGGCTGACTCTGTGTGCAGAGTGCAGAAGACGCGCTGAGCTGTGGGCTGTGATATATGGTTTCTAGTTCCAGCTTGCCCTCCAGCTGGCTACAGGACCTTGTTCCCATCAACCGCTGGCTCTGAGCCTCAGTTTTCTCATGTGTTAAATGTGCATAAAAATTCTGCTTATTGAAGTGTGGCCCCAAGTATTGAATGGGATAATGTATGAGAAGGAGCCTCATAGGGTGCACAGTGCTGTCTGTAGTCAAGGAAAACATTCTCACTTTGAACTTGGGGTGGTGAACTCATTGGAAGTGGGGAAACATGGGGAAGGGCAGGTGACCAGAAGTTAGGAGTGATGTGTGTGCCTGGGAAGAAGGCGGAAAGTAAACCAGTCGGTGTGTGTGTTGCCTCCTGCCACCTAATCCTGCAATCTGCTTGAATATTTTCACTGCCATCTGTCAGCAGCTCTAAAATATGTGGCCTTATTTCTGTCCTGTTCCCTGTGTTTACATCTGGTTAGCAAGATTCAGCTGGGGAGGTAAATGTTATGGAAGGTTGCTGGCAGCAGGCACGATGGTCCTCAAAAACAGCACTTTGGACTGGCCAATTGACTCAGTTGGTTAGAGCATGATGTTCTAACGCTAAGGTCAAGAGTTTGGATCCCTGTTCCGGCCAGCCACCCCCGCCCCCCAATAGCATTTTCCTGGCTAGCCACACACACACAAATAGCATTTTGTATTTAGCCTTTGCTACTAATATTTACATTTAAAAAATATGTATGGAGCACCTCCTAATTCACTCAAAACTGAAACCTCACTTGAAGCTCACAGAGTGGAGTAGGACTTTTTGGTGGCAAGGGATAGAAACCACAACCAAACTTGGCTAAAGAATAAAAAAGGGAGTTTATTGGCTCATGTAACTGAAAAGTCCAAAGGTAGAGGTGGTTTCAGGCAGAGCTGTATTCAGGACTCAGATGATCTCCATGGGGTGGGACCTGCTTGCTGCTATGGGGTTCACTCAGGTTTTCTTCCTGCTAGATCCCCCACTCCCACCCCCAAAAAGTTGCTTCTTTCTCAGTGGTCCCAGCAAAAGCATGTGGATCATGTGTCCAGCCCTTACCCAGTTTCTGAGTGGCCAGGAGCTTGGAAAGACCCAATTGGTCAGGTCTGGTTCATGGCCCCAGCCCTGGAAACCCAAGGACTAAGCATGGGTTGTTATGGTCTTGCAAGAGGCTCAGCAGGGTACTGTTGGCAAGAGAGGGTTAAAAACAGTGGCTGTCCTCTAGAAACCAAGGTTAGGTGGTCTGCCTACCATGACATAGGGTAGAGCCCAGATTTGAACCTCCAGCTGGCTGGTTTCAAAGGCCTTACCGTTCTTGCTGCTCAGAGCAGTGGCCCTCAGCCCCGGCTACACATTAGAATCATGACAGGAATGAGTTAAAAAAAAAAAAAATACCCATGCCTGGGCCCCACTCCCAGAACAAAGAAATGGTATGCTTTGGGGGTGGGCCATGGGCATCAGTATTTCTCAAAAGCTCCCCAGGTGATTGTACTGTGCAGCCAAAGTCAAGAACCAGTGGATTATGATTACCTCTCCTCTCTCCCACTGTATGCTGTAGGGCACTCAATATTACAAGTTTGATCACTGTCAGCAAAGACATAAACCAGAAAATCTAGGTGACTCTGAGGGATGATGAGCAGGTGCTTGGAGAAAGGGTTTGGGATCAGGAGCCCTGGGGTATGACCTGGTGCAATTACTCCCTGGCCTGGCCTTGATCATGTGGGCCTGAAGGGAGCTGGAAGTGAATGCGGGTTGTTCCAGAGTGGCAGACAGGGATTCCCATTTGCAGCCAGGTGGCCACCAGCTCCCCTTTCTCCCCTTGCACATCCTTAACTATCACATGTAAATTACTTAGCAGTTGCTAGTTGGCAATGCACACTTCAGGAGGGTGAGAAACATCACGGTCCCAGGAGAGTGGCACTTTTTTCTTCCACCTGCCGTGGCAGCCCTGCTGGCACTGCGGGCTGGAACAGGGTTTGCACGCGAAAATGCCCAGCAGCCAAGCTGCTCCTGGGGCTGCTGGCCACCAGTCACTTCCTCTTCTAAGACAAAGGGAAAAAGTGAAAAACGTAGCTATTAAGGAACATGCTGCTGCTTTTGTGATTAGACATAGGCCTGCAGAAGTGGCCACCAGCTTCCTTAGTCACACCTACTGCTAATCCAATGTGTCATTCACCTGTTCCTTATGCTGTCCTGCCTCTTCACCCGTTTCTCTACAACCTCTTTCTCTGCTCTGGCAGAAAGGAAACCAACATTGTTGCCAAGTGCCCTCTATATGCCACGTGCTGTCTCTACAGAGCAGCAGACTGAGGGTGCCAGAGGCTAAGTGACTTGCTCAAGGTCACAAAGGAGTAAACTCCTGGCACTGAGTCCCAAATCCTCAGCTTTCCTGAAGTCAAAGCCCTTGTTCTTTCCCCAGTTTGACACCGATAGTTCCTTAACATTCCACAGATCTGCTCTGGCTCCCCCACTCCACACCCACGATTTCAGTATATTTTCCTTCACCCACTCTCCACAATCAGTTTTAGTGTCCTGCCTGTTTCTGTGGCACAAGTCAAAAAACAAGAGCCTCACGGGCCGGCCCGGTGGTGCACTGGAGAGTGCGCTGCTTGGGAGTGCGGCGACGCTCCCGCTGAGGGTTCGGATCCCATGTGGAGACCGGTTCCCGCTCACTGGTTGAGCGTGGTGTGGGCGCAACACCGAGGGTTGCGATCCTGTT
>NW_007727767.1:122675-136555 GCF_000696425.1 Galeopterus variegatus | reverse complement strand
AAAAAAAAAAAAAAAAAAAAAAAAAAAACGAGCCTCAGACTTACGCAAGTGCCCCTCCCAGGGCTTCTGCCTATCACGCTCCTTTCCAACAGACTACTTCACCACTTCACTCTGGTTTTCAGCAAGATCCTTTATTTATCTTCTGTTCCCCAACCACGTCACATGAGTACAGGTCGCCAGGTACCTGTCTGGGCTGTTGGTTTTGTAAACGTAGAGCAGGAGTCAGAATGTGTAGAAATCATGCACCTCAGTTGTTAACAAGAGACTTAATGAGTAAAAGACGTCAGGTGTGTTTGAGATGTCTGCTTTTTCCTGCACTCCAATCACTGGAAAATATCTGTGTAAACATGTTACTTAAGTGTAGACATGTTCTCTTTGCACACTTGCTAGTGACCACCTAGTGCATTTCAGATCGTGTTTGCTTCTGACAATTGTATCTCATAGAAGCTGCTGGTTCCCACTTGGATACAGATACTGACCTGTACCTGCGACAAGCTGTATACCCCATACCACTCCTTGGCTTTATAAATCTGACACTGCCTATAATATAATATTCAAAAAAGGCATCTCTAGTATGGCTGGTAGGCTTTGCTTTCACACATTGCTAACAGGAGGCTGTTTCTAGACCTACTGCCTCAAACTGGCTTCTTCCTTTGGGAAGAGATCTGTATGTTCTTTACAGGAGACCAAAAAGCCAGCACAGTGACCTTGGGTCCTTTGAGTTTGCAGGTCTTCTCTGTGTCCTCACAAATACACATTGGCTTGGGTCACTGTCATTCAGCGCACATGCTCGTGCAATGACAAAGACACAGGGCCAACTCTTCCACTATTTCCGAGCCTAGCGTTTAAACATTTATATACAGACAAATAATGAAAAATCATAGGCAACAGAACTCCAAAGCAAAACAGACATTCTGGTCAGATCTATAATTCCAGTTTTGCCAGAGAAAGGCTTTCCTGGAATGTCACTGGGTGCGTGAGGTCTTATCCCACCACAGCTCCTATCAGCCAGCCTGGTGGTCTTAACATTCCTTGCAGTGGACTCAAAACAGCTAAAACTGGGAATTTTCCGGGCCCGGTTTGGCAGTAGGGCTTCTGTAGGCAGTGAGGTAAGCAGATCACACATTCTGTGGCTGGTCCATGGGAGCCCCATCATGGTTCTTGAGGACACCAGCCTCGGCTTTGTAGGAAAGTCGTGTTTAAAGAAAAGCCTGCAGTCCCACCAGCTGAATGCTCTTTGCCATCAGGGAACCTGTCAGGGTTTGGGGTGAAGTGAGTGGTGGTGACAGTTTCCCCAGGCCCTGATACTGTGCACCACCCCTGACTGTGTCTGGTAGCTTCTCCACCCTGCGAAGGAAGCCTGTCAGGTGTGGGGACTACAGACTCTCCCTTGCCCTGGGGCAGCTGCAGTGTCCCCTGTGTGCCAGCAACGGAGGCCAAGTTCTCTACCTCTGTGATTTGCAGTTTTTTGTTTTGTTTGTTTTGTTCTTTTAAGATGACCACAAGAAGTTTTACATCATTACATTCAGACAAATAACCATTTGGTTACTCTGTTTCAGAGCACTGAAAAAACCAAATAGCAACATAACACAAACTGACAAGGGCACGGAGTCTCTGGTCACGGAGTCAAAGGAATACGCTGTTAGGCCAGAAAGGAATCTCAGAAGCAAATGATGGGGAGGAAAAAAGATCTAAGGAAATACAAGCCGAAAGTTTTCCATTTACAATAACCAAAGGAAGGAGGGACCCACATGATATAAAATCCCGAAGAAGAGCTTTCTGTTGAGGCAGGTTTCTTAGCATGGAATCATAATACGGTGGGGGCTGGAGAGCGCCACAGTTTTCCCGGGCTGGTCTTGACCCCTCCTGCAGACTCCAGCATGGGAAATGTCCTCATCGTCCTGGAGCAAAGATGAAATCAAGGGCCTGCCGCTCGGCAGCTGCGACGTTTGGATGCCACAAATCCACCATGAAAACCACCCGTGGGCCATCTTCTGCTGAGCCTGTGGGGCAGGGGATGGAAAGAGAGGTTCAAACTGGCTCAGAGCCAGGACCCATGCAGAGCTGGACCCCACACAGTTAGCTTTGGGGCAGGGACCCATCCTGTCCCTCGGCCCTGATCGAAAGACCTCCTCTTCTCTGATCAAGAATGTTAACATGGCTTCATCAGGTTCTGAGCAGGGTGGATGGAAGGAATTGAGGAGGTGGAGGGAGGGATGACTAGATGGAGCACAGAGGACTTTTAGGGCAGTGAAACTGTTCCATGGTATTGTCATGGTGGATACATGTCATTATACATTTGTGAAAGTCCACAGAATGAACACACCAAGAGTGAACTCTAATGTTAACTATGGACTTTAGGTAAAAACAATATGTAAATATTGGCTCATCGATTGTAACAAATGTACCACACTAATGCAAGCTGTTAATAATAGGGGTGCCATGGTTTGAATGTCCCCTCCAAATCTCATGTTGGGACTTAATCCCCATTTTAAAAGTACTAAGAGGGTGGAAAATCCCACAATGGGATAAGAGGTGATTGGATCATGAGGGCTAAGTATTAATCGTGGCTTAATGAATTAATGGGTTATCATGTGAGTAGACTGGTGGCTTTATAAGGAGAGGGAGAAACATGAGCATGCTCTTGCCCTCTTGCCATGTGATGCCCTGCACCCCCTCAGGACTCCACAGAGAGTCCTCACCAAGAAGGCCCTCACAAGTATATGCTCATGGGCTGGCTGGTTAGTTCCGTCAGTAGAGCGTAGTGCTGATAACACCAAGGTCAAGGTTTCAGATTCCGTACTAGCCAGCCATCAAAAAAAGAGAAGCTAAGACAAGAGGAAATTGTGTGTGTGTGTGCGTATGTTTGTTGGAGGGGTTGATGTTAACGGGCATACTTGGTACTTTCTGCTCAATTTTTCTGGAAACCTAATACTGCTCTAAAAAATAAGACTATTAGTTAAAAAGAAAAAAAGTTAAGGAGGAAGGCAGCCACCCACCTTCATGGAATGCAGTGTGCAGGAAAGAATCATCGAAGAGGAGGCAGCGTCCTTCCGCCCAGCACTGGGGCTCACCTCCAACCACCAGCTCACAGCCGCTTGGAGTTTTCAGACCTTGTGGAAGAAACAGAGAAAAGAGAGTGAAGGAAGGCAGGATTCAGGGAAGGCCAGAAGCGGGGCAGGGGGGGGGGAGGGGGGTTGCTGTGGTGAAAGTTTTCAGCTTCCAAAGCACCTGAACTTCTGCCTCACCCCCCTGGAGACTATGCTATGGTTTGAATGTCTGTGTCCCCACAAAATTCATATGTTGAAACCTAACCCCGAGGTGATGGTGTTAGGAGGTGGGGCCTTTGGGAGGAAATTAGTTCATGAGGGCAGAATCCTCATGAATGGAATTAGTGCTTTATAAAAGAGGCCCCTGGGGCTGGCCAGTTAGCTCACTTGAGAGAGTGTGGTGCTGGTGGCACCAAGGTCAAAGGTTCACATCCTCCTACTGGCCAGCCACCAAAAAAAAAAAAAAAAAAGAGGCCCCAGAGAGCTCATTTGCCCTTTCCACCATGTGAGGACATGGCAAGAATGTGCCACCTATGAACCAGAAGTGGGCCCTCACATGACAATGAATCTGGTGGCACCTTGATCTTGGCCTTCCAGACTCAGAGCTGTGAGAAATACATTTCTGTTGTTTATCGGCCACCCCGTCCGTGGTATTTTGTTATAGTAGCCCTACTGGCCTAATACAGCCCATCTGGGGGCAGGGGATAGTTCGGTAAGGGCAATACAGGCTGTGCATCTGTCCTCACTGTGCTCTTGGCAAACACTCATTCCTTCATTGGCTTAATCTACTCTGGGTTATAGACTCCCTGCATTAAAGCAATGGACTGAGCCTTGCACTACCCTTTTGAGACTCCTAAGCCCAACCAGGGGAGCCCCGGAATAACTTGCCCAATAACTGTGTTTACTATAGTCCCGCTCCAAAGGCTCACACAGTGCTCTCCTCTTTGGGTTCCAACCTTCAAATCCATTTTGAGGCCCAAGGATGGCATGCTCTTTGTCTAAGCTTCCCAGGCCTCATTCTGAGAAACTGGACACCCAAAGGAAACACCTGGGCTTCAAGAGGAAACAGATTAACACCTTTGTAAGGAGCTACATACTTGAAATGCAGGTGGTGAGGACCAAACAAGGGTGCCATCACCCAGGAGGGGGTTCTGGTTGGAATGCTGCCATGTGTGCACCTTCACGTCCCACTTCCAATCCAAGGGTCTGCAGATACACTTGGCCTCGTCACCACCTCAATGTCCATAAATGAAGGCACCACCACAGCTGTGTGATGGTTTCAGAAGGGGTGGGGTCAGCCCGACAGCTCTCAGGAAGGATGACCCAGGAGGAAACAGAGCCCTGAAGAGGGGCTGGGACAGTGGTGATTTGGTGTCTTCAGTGCCTCACTGTGACAACAATGACCCTGGGCAAGTTGGCACTGCATCTCTGATTTAATGTCCCTTAGGACAAAAGTAAAACAGCTTTCTCTCTAGCAGCAGAACATATTAATGCATGCTTTGAACCAGAAATGGATGGCTGCAGGAAGTGCGTATGAGTAATAATTCAAACTAAGAGGACAAATGGAGGAGAGGAAAGGAGAGAAGACTTGGGGACAGACAACTGGCTCTGACCCTTACATGCTGTATTACTTAGGGCAAATCACTCAACCTCTCTGAGCCATACCCTCCTCCTCTGTAAAGAGGGGACATTTGCATATTTACCTTCCAGGGCAACTACATGACCTTTGGCCTCATTACCAATAATTGAAGATTTCTGTGTGCATGTTTGTGCTAAATAAATACTTTACAGACATCACTTCACCCACTTTCCAGATGGAACAACTGAGATTTAGACAAGTTAAGTGATCTGCTGAAACTTACTATTTAGTCCTCGCTGGGACTGAGTCTGTCTGGCTCCAAGAATAGGCTCTAATACAACTGGATGCTGTGACGTAAATGTGGTATTATGCACAGTGGTATTAAAGTGACTGCTGATTTTCTTGTAGTTAATATGTTTCAACTCTCATTAGTACATTTCATTAAATAAGCTGAGACTGGCCTGGCCAGTCAGCTCAGTTGGTTAGAGCATGGTCAAGGGTTCGGATTTCTGTACCAGCCAGTACCAAAATAATAAAAATTAAATCTAAATAATCTGAGACTGTCCATCTGACTCTGGAACCATGATTTCCCACTGCTGTTAAAAATGGCTGGGGGCAGTCAGGATTGTAAAGTTGCTCAGCCTGCTGCTTGCTGGCTCAGATGGCCCACAGGCATGGTTTCTTTTTGTGTGTGCCCTTGCTGGCTGGTTCAGGTGGAGAAGGCCTTTAAGAATAGGTAGTTCTCTGCAGAGACAGTCTAGCCGGGGGGCTTCAGAGAGACACTCCCCTTTCTCTGGCCACTACGTGACTCATTGCTATGCAACAGGAAAATGGCTTGGCTTGCTGGCTTGACAGCCCTGCTTCCTGTCGTCTGCCTCCTGCTCCATTCTCCTCCAGCCTTCCAGTGGCCCACCATTCCTGCCTATTGCCCACAAACCAGCTTAGCTGGCAGAAATGATCAAGACTTCCCCAAACAGAGCATTTGGTGGCTCCCGGGGATAAAGACAGGCGCCCCACATGGCCTCAGATAGTCCCACACATCCCAGGCAACTCTGTGTATTAGGGCTTTGCTGCTCTGTCCCCACCAATCCCTGATGGGAGGAGGAAGAGGGGTGGAGAAAAGGCTCTGTCCACCAGCGGTCCCCACATCAGGAGGCCAGCTACTGGCACTGAGGGTGGGCCAGGCAAACATGAGCTGATCCACTGGCACCACCCAGCAAGCCTCCCTAAAAATCCGATGACATACACATAAAAGAAAAACAAGAGCCTAACTGTGCGTGTTTAGCTAGAATTTGCTGAACACACTCGTGCATTTTTATACAGTATTTGCTTCCCCAGTAACATCTGTCTGGTTAGTTTCAGGGGCATTTCTGAGGTTGTTTTCTGGAAGTTTGTGGCAGTGCAATTGAACATCCCAGCTCTGTACACAATGCTGGGTGATGGGTGGGTATGAAGCTGTCCTGTGGTTCCACATGGTGTTGGCACTGGGTGATGCAACCTCTAGAGGTAACTCACAACAAGGCTAACAATGTCACTGAGTGAATGTAGAGCAGTGGCTGGGGTTTCAGTGGTCTGGAGGGACAGTTCCATCAATCACAATTCAGACAGAGGCAGAGAAACAGAGAGAGGGCTGGCATTTCCAGAGCACAGTTCTGGAACTGCAGGCGCCTTGTCCACCTTCAGCCAGGTGGCCAGCAGAGATGTGGCCACCAGGTATGTACCAGGCTTATTCTCCTTCTGACCTCATTCTCTGGACTCCTTCTCTGCCAACACACACGGTCACTTGAATCTAACATACCTTTGTTTCCTTTCGGGGTGGATATGAACATGAGCACACAATGTAAAGACGGAAACGCTGAGAAAACCCAACCACAGAGCCTGCTTTGGCCATGCAGCACCAGCCACACCCCAGTAGGACAGCTGAAGGCTGTCATCCACGGGAACATGGAGGACCCACTTTTTCTGGAAAGTAACTAGCTGTGCCAAGAAAGGAATGACAGGCCATAATGAGGGTCCATGGGGACATGTTTTACACGCACACACACACGTGCACATACGTGTATTGTACAGATGCACAACAGACAGTAACACACAGGAAGCAAACCCTAGATTTTCCTGCTACTAGCCTTTCATACTCAACACACCTGCCTGAAATTGTACCACATCAATTTTCAAATGCCCTTCCCTAAATGTTATTCTGAAGTTTTTAAAAAAGCATATAAAGGAGAACTTTTAAAAGAAAAGCATTCCACCCCTCACCCCCTTACAGTCTCAATTCCCAAGACTGGCACTGAGGTCCACCGTGGTTTGCTCCCACCTGGCCTATGCAACCTCAGCCCACACCACTGGGCTCCCCAGCAAGCCTGGGCTCAGCTTCCCCAATGCTCTGGGGGAAGGCTCCTCTCCTCCGCTCCACCCTGGTGGGTTCCCTCTATCTTCCAGGGTCACACTCATCTCCCCAGAGCACACCATCTGCAGCCCTTGCTTCCTCTGATCTCTCAGAGTGCACCACGGGCCTGGCACAGCGGTTTTATTGATCGTGGTCATCATTTGGATTATCACATCATATCATGACTGCCCTCTACCTGCCAAGTACTTTACACATAGTACTCCTACTCCTCCAAACAGTCCTAAGGCAGGTACTATTACCTCCACTGCAGAGAGGAGAAATGAAGGCATAAGGAGTTTCAGGGCCCTGCCCAAGGTGACTCAGTAAATGGGGCTCAGGCGGGACCCAAGTCCAGATCTGTTTGCTTCCAAAGGCTATTCACTTTCTACTGTTTCCTGAGTGGAGAGACCATGTCTTTTGGACCGTTTTCTACACTGCCCAACATAGTGTTTGATCATAATAGCAAGTAGCCACCACTTATCGAATGCTGTTGCATGCCAGGAACTGTGCCAAGTTGCCATATAAGACATGAATTATTTAATCCTCCCAACATACTCATGAGGTGAGAACTATCTCTCCATTTTACAGATGAGGAACTAAGGCACAGAGAGACTCAGCTACCTACCAAGGTCTCGCAGCTGACCGTGAATACAGGGCACTCCTCCAGAGCCTCTACACTGTCCTGCCTTTACTCTTGAAATGCTCACCAGGTCAACAGCTCTCACTTAGTGATTTCTTCTTTTTAAACACTGAAGTCCTCTGTCCCAACCACATCTCACTCAGTGTGCCCGCCCAGACAGCAAGAGATGCAGAGCAGCTGTGGGTGATGAGCAGATGGCGGGCCCAAGGCACCCAGCTTGGGCTCCTTCGCAGAACATCGTTATGAACCCCCTGTTCCAACCTCTACAGGAGTCTACAGCGGACTCCTCTTTCTGCTCCTCCTCCGTCCTCTCTGAAGCTGGGCAGTGTTGCTAAAGCTGGACGTTGCCAAGTCCATCTCAGCACACTCTAGTCTGGGCTGCTAAGCAGGGATGCCATCATCCCAGTAACCAACCTTCTGCACCACTCAGCAGAAATAATGAGTTCTGGGGAACCAATATCCCTGTTTACCAAGTTGTAGTTAAGCCTACCGTTATCGAGGACTCGCTCTGTATCAGGCTCTGTCTAAGCAAATACCTTACAATACACATTATCTGATTCAATCCCCAGAATAACTCTGTAGGGGATGATCTTTTTACCTCCATTTTCCAGGTGAGGAAACTGAGGTTTGGGGGATGATGTGACTTGCCCAAAGTAACACAGCGAGCTCGTGGTGAGGCTGGACACAAACAAAGGCAGTCTAACTGCAGACCTGGTTTGCAAAATCACTGCCACACATACAATACACATATTACCAATATTCCTAGAATCTGAATAAAATAAACTTAACACCAAGTATCATTTCAGCCTCGGTGATTTAGAAGGCATTTGAGTGTCTTTTGCAGCCTCCTGGACATCATTTACGAACCTCAGTAATCATTGTAATGGACTTCGGCTCCAGAACTATGCTGTCCGATACGGTGGCCACTAGCCATATGTGGTTATTTAAATATGAATTAAATTAAGAATGTAGTTGCTCGGTTGCACTAGCCACATTTCAAGCACGCAATAGTCACACATGGCTAGTGGCTACCATATTGGACAATGAAGATGATGAATTTTTCTATCACTGCAGAAAGTTCTTTTGGACAGAGCTTCTGTCAGAAATTATGTTTATACTGACCACGAAATTCTTTTTGGACTCAATCTCTGCTGTCAAAATTGTTTACATACAATTCACCAATTTTTGATAAAAGTACAGTGAAGAATGTGAAAAGGCACAACCGATGTTTCCATTCCTGTATGTCAAAGGGACTGTACTTACAAGTGTGCACGCCAGGAGACCCCTGTCCCTGCAACATACCTAAGTGGCATCGGATGCGGATGTTGGTGGGCCCATAGTGTTCCATTATCACAGTCCCGGGGCTCAGCACAGAGATGCACGCGTTCCCAAAAACATTGTTCCCAATACAGGTCCGAAGGCTTCCAAGCAAGCGGTACGTCCGTGGGCACTTCCTGCAGTTCCTGGGAACACAAACCCCCTGATTGACCAAGTAAAAGGTGAACCACTCCCCGCTGGGGGTGCTGTTCATTTTCCATCCTTGTGGGAGGCTGCAGTTTGAGAAAGCTTTGTAGAGGGTCTCGAACTCACACAGGATGGTCTGGAAGTTCCGTTCCAGCAGTTCCACGTCATGTTTCTGGGCGTCCCGGGAGAAATAGGGCGAGGTGGGGAGGTCGGGCAGGAAGAAGACCTCAGGCTTCTGGATGGATGGCCGGCTGTTGAGGTACCGGCCCTGCTCACGGATGCCCTTGTGGATGCGGCCCATGCCGGACCAGGAGTACCGCTTGGCGTACTCCTGCAGGTTGTGGTAGAGCTTCTGGTTGAGGCCCTCATTGTGGGTGCAGCGCATGCACTCAGCGGACTGGCAGTACACGTACCCGTTCTGCAGCCCACTGGCATCTGCACCTTGCATGAGTGAGTTAACAGAGACAAAGGGCCGGGGCTGCTCCCTGCCCACGTGGTAACAGTACCACACAAACAGGACCAGCAGGCAGGCCACGGTGACCACGGCAGTGGTGTCACAGTCCCGCACAGACTGGATGCCCGTGGCGATGCAGTCCCTCAGGCCATCCAGTGACCAGCTCCAGGCCACCAGCCACTCGAGCGACATCTTGGGGGCGTTGTTATTGGGGATGTGAAGCCAGGTCAGACAATCAGTCCTCTGGGGATCCAAGGGCACCCACACCATGCAGGTTAGTGCGGGCGGGAAGGTGCGGCTGGGGCAGGAGGAGGCATGGCTGCCACTGCTCCTCGGATCCTGCCAAGGGCTGCATTGGTGAATGTCATGCCCACCACTCCACTCCCAGCAAAAGTCACTGTGGTAGGGTGGAAGGAGCTGGGTTACGTCACGTTAGCAAGCGGGGTTGGTCACCATGAAAGGAGTTTTTAGGAAGTCCAAACCTGGGATGAAAAAAAGTCCAAAAAACCAGCATAAATATTCTACCTGGAAAGGTCCTCCATGGAAATATAAGGCCTCAGAACATTTTGTAAGGTCCTTGTTGGTAGGTGACACACTTTGAAATCTTGTGTATTCTCTCCCCATCTTACCACCACCCCCACTTCCCAAAAGGCCAGTAGTGTTTAATGTGTACCAAGTACTGTTTGATAATTATAGCAGTCTTATCTACTTTGTGCCATCTGTAGGAAGTGCTGTTATTCCTATTTACATGTGAGGAAACTGAGGCTCAGAGAGCTCACTACAGTCACAAAGCTGGGGCAGGAATACAAACCCCATCTGACTTCAAAGCCTATGTCTATCCATTTTGCTGTACTATTTCACAGTAGGTATTTATCTTTTTTTTTTTTTTTTTTTTTCCCGTGTCCAGCAATGGATCGCAACCCTCGGTGTTGCGCCCGCACCTCGCTCAGCCAGTGAGTGGGAACCGGTCTGTATGTGGGATCCGAACCCTCGGCGGGAGCGCCGCTGCACTCCCAAACGGCGCACTGTAGCAGTGCGCCACCGGGCTGGCCCCACAGTAGGTATTTAATAAATGCTTATTCTTCTTTAATCTCTGTGCCTTTTATTAAAAAAAAATTTAGATTCAAAAGCATCTTAAAAATGGCAAAGGAGCTTTAAAACTGCATAGTCTCTGTTTTGCTTTCTCTTTTCAATCACTTTGTCATTCTTATTTAATCTCTCCTGCCCTTCTGACAGGGGCTGGGCTAATGCCAACTTGGAAAAGGAAGTGGGTGCTCTGGGGTCACATCCACGACAGACACAGGGCATATGCTGTCTACCTACCTGGAGACTACCTGCTGACCTCACCCATGAAGTTATGACCATGAAGCGATGGGGGTAGAATGGAAATTAAAGTCCTTCCAGGCCTCTGACTCAGTTTCCCACAACTGACAGCACAGTAACCATGATCTCCTAAACAGACAGAAGTGCTTTGCCACTTATCTTGCCGAGGGTTAGGGCCTGTGTCTAGCACTCTGGTCATCCTAATAATCTAAAAGTATGATCAGAGTCCAAATGTCATGCGCCTAAGTCTATAAAACCCCAGCCATGTTTCCCGGTGTTCTCTGAAACCCTTTGTCCATCCCGCTCTTTCTAATCCAATGACAACAGCCAGGTCTCTGTTCCACTACAAGTTCAATACATTCTCTCATCTTGAGGAGCATAATTCAGAATGCTCATTCTGTACCTCTCTCTTCTCTCTCAGGAATATGGGAGGGCAGCTAAAGAAATTGGAAACCTGAACCCTCCCCTTTCTCCAGGGACTAAACTTGGCCTGAAACTTCTTGCAGCATAGCAGAGAGGTTAAGAGCCCAAACTGGAGATGGGCTGAACCAATATGAGTCTCAACTATGGGCAGGTCACTTCCCCTCTCTAAATCTCAATTTTTTTATCCAATTAAATGGTGTTAATTTCTTTACCTCACTTGACGAAGATGAATGATGATGGATATAAAGCACTAATGATTATGTCACATGAGTACTCAATACGTGCTGGTGACTGCTGGGATGTGTGGCATCCCATATTGACGAGCCAGCAAACCAAATGTGGAGCAAGGGAGAAGGTATCTCAAGACTCAGAATTCCAACAGCTAAAGGTGATTCCTGGACACTCCTGATTTTCGTGTCCCCAGAGTTGCTAAGCTGAAAATGCAAGGGAAACTTTAGGGGCTTATTAACTCCTACTTGCTTCTTCTCAGTTTCAGTTGAATAGAGAATCACTTGCCTATAATGTTTAGTAAGTCAAAAAAACACATGCTGAATATTCATGGCATTATTTTTTTTTTAATGTTTCTAGGAAAAATACAAGACTGGGGAAGTTAGAAGCTAAATCCTTTCTCACATATTCTCAATTTCTTCTCAGATTCAGACGAGGGAAAGGCTGAGACCCACAGGACCCTACCAGCCTCCTGGTTCTCTCCTGGTTGTACAATAAAACTGGCAGCTGTTTCCTCTTCAGGAAAAGAGAAGAAAGTCTGGACGAGAGGTGTTTTGTTTGCAAGCCATCTCCCAAACAGGACCTCAGTATTCCTGAAATTCAGTGTGAAACTATCATCTGTGTGATAACGAGCACTTTAAATAAAAAGATTTCCCCCATCACTGAGCTAAATCCCTAATTCGAACTTTTGTACTCAGTCTCTCAGGAGGAAAGGTTTTTCTTAAATGCTCTAAGAGTGAGATGGTGATAATTTAACAAGTACCTGTTAAGTGTTAGCTCCCATCAGCCCTGCTGATCACTAAAGTTTGTCAACCAAAATGTAGACATAGAAAATAGGGTAGATGATGAAGGACCTCCCTACTGGACACCCCACCTGCTTCCCCCCTCCTTGGGGAAGCCTTACTCTGTACAGCGTAGGCCACCACCCCTCCCTAAGGCTCAGCTGTAACCAAAAGGTAGTAGAAAATCCTGATGCCCTGAAGCCCATCTCTGGACTCTCCTCGCAAGATCCTAAATAGCACTGAGAGCTGAAGTTAGGACTTTTCATACCTGTCAGCCACTTTTAGCCAAAATATGCTGGCAGGCCTCTGTGTCCAGAGGTGGATTGATAAGCTGGCAGCTGAACTGTGACAATAAAAGAAGCCCTTACATGTGTAGGGTGACTGGCAGTTTATTAAGCACTGCTTCAAACATCTGAACCTCACAGCCACACAGTGACAACTCCCTATCCCCCTGACAGGGAGGAGAGGGATTCTCTTCCCCTGCCCCAGCTCCTTTTCTCAGTGACCACAGTAACTTCCAGCTTCCTGCACACATCTGTTCATTTTCATCTGTGTCATTTCTGTCCTCATCAGGGATGGGGACATCTCATTGCAGCTCTGCACCTGAATAATATACAACCCCAGATATTAAAGGTCAGTTGGCTCTGGGGAATAGGCTCCAAATTCATGGCCACTTGATGAGCAAGACCAATCAAATATGACTCCTGACACAACGAACACCTGGGTAGGCAGTATCAGGTCTGACCTGGTTAACGCAGTTCAGATTACCAGTCCAAGTGGCTGCTCAGTGCTAAAGAGCTTCTGGTCACCCTAAGCATGAGGCCAGGCCGCCCTGGAAACCCCCCAGGGAGCAGCACAGCCTGGGCAAGGTGCGGGATGCACATCACCCTCTCCACTCAGGAGTCAGAGGGCTGTCCTGGGGCCAGCCCTTCCCCTTGGGAACCTGGGGACCTTCCTTCCTCACTCTCTTGGCCAGTTTTTTCAGCGCCCACCCGCCCTAGAGAGTGGGAAAGAGGGCAGGGCAGAAGATGGGTTAACGCAGATGGTGACCACCAGGAGGTGGAGGAGGACGATGGAATGGAATGGGACGATGGAAAGGTGAGTGTTGCCAGGAAAAGTGGGCGGTCAGCTAAAGATTAGGGAAGGAGGTTTATGGCGCGTGGTAACTTATGGGACAGGGGAGGAGGGTCACCATGGGAAATAGGGGAAGTGGGGGATGCTGAGGGCTGGGGGAAGGGGAGAGGAGGCGAGGAAAGGGGAGTCACTGGGTAAGAGGGAGATGGGGGAGGGGACCGTGATGGGGCAGGGGTTTGGAGGAGGATGCAAGGAGGAGGGTGATGCCCGGTCGCGAAGAGCCGAGGCGGCGGAGGCGCTCAGCACGTAGCGGGCGCCCGGACACGGGGCCCCTCGGCCCGGCCAGGATGCGGGGCGCTGGCGGGCGCCGGCGTCGTCCCGGAGCATCCTCGGCGGCGGCGGGGAAGGACCGCGGGCCTGCAGCCGCCCGGCCCTCGCCTCTTGCCCCCTCGTATAACTTCGTATAATGTATGC
>NW_007727767.1:120010-122212 GCF_000696425.1 Galeopterus variegatus | reverse complement strand
CGGCCGGGGGCCTTCGCGGAGGGGCCTGGCCTCGGGCCCCCGGGCCCCCGGGCGCGCTGTCCGCCCGGTCGGAGGGTCCGGCTTGCGTTATCTCACTCGCTGTGGCCTTTCCCCCTCTGTCTCTCCGTTCTCCCTCCTTTTCTCCTCTGTCCCTCTCTGGCTCTCTGAGTCTCTCCCTTCTACGTTCCTCCTATCCGTTCTCTTTCACTTTCCCCCCTCACTTCCGCTCGCCCTTTCCTTATTCATTCTGTCCACATCCACTTCTAAGGCCCCTCAGGCACTTGGATTGAAATTGCTAATCAAACGGGATCTCGAGGCTCATGGAAAACTCATTCGTTCGATGCGAGTAATGCTCTGCCAGCCTCGGCGTCTGGCCCTGTCCTCTGTGCACAATCCGCGGTGAGCTGTTCAGACACGGCCCCTGCCCTCAGGAAGTCACAGTCTAGCCAGCAGTAGACAAGTGATGGCCAAGTCACGCAGGTCTGAATCTACAGTCACCGGCAGCAGAGTGGTAGGGAGAGAAAGTTCGGGTCAAGATGAGGGTGTAAAAGGGGAGCTGATAGGTGGGGATGGAGGACCCAGGGAAGCCTCAGAGAAGTGATGTTGGAGCCAAGGCCCGTGGAAGACAGATAAGCTAACAGTGGCTGGGGGTGTGTTTGGAGATCCAGGGAAACTATGCATGGGTGGGTTCTGGGAGCATGGAGTGGGAAGGCCTGCCCACAATCCATCTGTCCCTGTCCCAGAGCCACCTCTTCTGTGTCCCAGAATTCATTTCTATCATGACCCAGCAACCACATCTACGTGCTCCAGAACCCACCTCTGCCATGTCTCCGAATCCACTTCATCCTTGAACCAGAACCCACCTCTAAGATGCTCCAGAAATCACCTCTGCCATTCCCCAGAACCCACAGCTTCCCTGTTCCAGAACCCACTTCTGCTATGTCCCAAAACCCACCTCCTCCCTGTTCCAGAACCCGTCTATGCCATGTGCCAGAACCCACCCCTCCCTCTTCTAGAACCCACCTCTGCTATGTCCCAGAATCCACCTCCTCCCTGTTCCAGAACCCATCTCTGCCTTGTCCCAGAACCCACCCCTCCCTATTCCAGAACCCACCTCTGCTATGTCCCAGAACCCACCTCCTCCCTGTTCCAGAACCCGTCTATGCCATGTGCCAGAACCCACCCCTCCCTCTTCTAGAACGCATCTCTGCTATGTTCCAGTATCCACCTCCTCCCTGTTCCAGAACCCATCTCTGCCATGTCCCAGAACCCACCCCTCCCTCTTCTAGAACGCATCTCTGCTATGTTCCAGTATCCACCTCCTCCCTGTTCCAGAACCCATCTCTGCCATGTCCCAGAACCCACCCCTCCCTCTTCTAGAACGCATCTCTGCTATGTTCCAGTATCCACCTCCTCCCTGTTCCAGAACCCATCTCTGCCATGTCCCAGAACCCACCCCTCCCTCTTCTAGAACGCATCTCTGCTATGTTCCAGTATCCACCTCCTCCCTGTTCCAGAACCCATCTCTGCCATGTCCCAGAACCCACCCCTCCCTCTTCTAGAACGCATCTCTGCTATGTTCCAGTATCCACCTCCTCCCTGTTCCAGAACCCATCTCTGCCATGTCCCAGAACCCACCCCTCCCTCTTCTAGAACGCATCTCTGCTATGTTCCAGTATCCACCTCCTCCCTGTTCCAGAACCCATCTCTGCCTTGTCCCAGAACCCACCCCTCCCTATTCCAGAACCCACCTCTGCTATGTCCCAGAACCCACCTCCTCCCTGTTCCAGAACCCGTCTATGCCATGTGCCAGAACCCACCCCTCCCTCTTCTAGAACCCACTTCTGCTATGTCCCAGAATCCACCTCCTCCCTGTTCCAGAACCCATCTCTGCCATGTCCCAGAACCCACCCCTCCCTCTTCTAGAACGCATCTCTGCTATGTTCCAGTATCCACCCCCTCCTTGTTCCAGAACCCACCTCTATGACCCTCCAGAATCTACCTCCGCCATGTCCAGAACCCACCTCTACAATGATCCAGAACCCACCTTGTCCCTGTCCTAGAATCTACCTTTCCATGTATTGGAATCTACCTCATCTCTGTCATTTCTCCCTTTTTCTCAACTCCAAAGGAGAAAGAGCATTTTTTTCTCTTTCATTCTATTAAAATAAACAAACATATATATATATATATATATATATA
>NW_007727767.1:104855-119068 GCF_000696425.1 Galeopterus variegatus | reverse complement strand
AAATTTGGTCTGAGGTTTAAAAGATCTGTAAGAGGGGGATGGGGAGAGATTGGACAAGGGGCATAAAGAATAATTATGATTTGTAACAAAATATATATGCTAGTATTATTGATTTGATCAACATATCTCAATGTTGAACCCAAAAAATATGTATAATCAATTTTGATTCAATAAAAAAAATTAAATTAAAATAAAATTATATATATATATATATATATATATTGAAAAACATAAAATACACCTAGATTTGCTCAAAATGTGGGTAATCAACCCAAGCATAAGACTTAGAAACATTAACTAGGATGTCTCTCTTCACTGTCAGCCTAAGAGTGGTCTGGCCTGGGTAGGGTGGAGGAAGTGGGAGGGCACTTGACCTGCTTCACATTCAGAAAGTGGCTCAAATTTAGACTTCTCCAAAGCACTTATACATTCAGTCACAGCATCACCCTGACAGGGGTGAAAAAGAGAGATGTTTTTCATATAAAGTTGTAAATATGTGTTTCATTCTTGGACCACACCATCTGTGGCATATTATGAATTAATATTGTCTATTAATCCTGTAATTTTCTTTGACCAGTGCAATTATATTGTTCTGTATTTGTTAAGAGTATTTATTTTTCAATGACAATATTAACATACACACAATTTTGCTAACCCTGCTTGCCATTTCTTCATTGTTTTAATTTGCTGGGGGTCTTGAAAAATGGAAATGACTGGGGCTTATGTCAACCTCTGGGAGACCCTAGGTGATTTCTGCCAGAAAAGGGTATCCGGACCTTCCAGAGGGGGCTTTTGGGTGATAGCTCCAGATAAATTATCACTGCACTAATGGAGGAGCTAAGATGAGGACCAAGTGCATTTAAATTGCCAGCCTTCTGCTTGGCTGCCACCTGCATCCTCCTCCTCTCACTGTCTTCTCTAGGGCAGTCACTCCCGACCCACTCTGAGACTACACAACCTATCATTACACCATCTCATACACTCATGGGGGCCACCCAACTCCCTCCTCCTACAGATGGAGCCACTGGGGGCCCAGACAGAAAACATACTTTGCTCATTCAAGGTCACAGCAAATCAGCAGAGAATGTGTAGACTTTTGAGAAAATGCTTGACTGATGCATTAAAGAAACTGGTCTGGTCACTTTGGAGAGTGATTTGGTAGTATTTGGTAAAACAACAACAAATCTGTATATGCTAAGAGCCAAAAAACAATTTTGCTGCTCTATATCCACCCTAGAGAAATTCTGGGGTAGATAAAGGGACAGTTGTGCTTTCAAATTACATAATACTGTGAAGCTATTAAAAAGAAGGAGCTAGATATATATGTAACAACAGGGATAAAGCTCCTAAACAAATAATAGAGCAAAAAAAGCAGAATTATGCTTGTGGTATAATTTCATCTACATAACATGCACACACATGTGGGTATATACATCTATTTATATGAAAGCAGAGTGAGAAAGAAATAGAAGAATACACTAGTACATTCTTCTAATTCAAACGTAAAAGGGCTGACCAGTTATCTCAGTTGATTAGAGCACAGCCTTATAACACCAAGGGTTCGAATCCCCATACTGGCCAGCTGCCAAAAAAAAAAAAAAAAGAAATTAAAACTTAAATTATTTCATGTTTGTAAATTCAAAGAATATCACTCAGAGGAAGCACAGCAAATTTATGAGTCGTAACTTCAGGGGAGGCCAAAAAGGAACCAGGATTAGGAATGGTGGAGAAGGAGAATTCTAGCATTTTCTGTAATGTTTTCATTTAATTTAATATCTTCAAAAGCATTTAAGTGCTCCTGAAAAAAAATGCAGGAAAGGACAAATGAGTTAGTAGGACTGGTTTCCTCCCATATCCCTTGACCACCTGGTTTTCTTTCTTTGAGACAACCATGGCAATCAATTTCTTATGCATCTTTCCAAGAATATGCTATGCATTTACAAATATATGGAAGTTCTTGAACTTTTAAAAAAGAAATATTGGTATGTTATTTATAATATTAAAATAAATTTTTAAAAGAAAATAAAGTTTTAAATTACATTAAAAATCATTTTTCAAGAAGAAAGTAAACACAAGTAAATCTTTTAATAGAATTTCAACACCAGTAAATCTTTTAATAGATTCATCATATTGGCAAGCTAAAAGAAAAAAAACCATGCCATCATCTCAACAGATGCAGAAAAAACATCTGACAAAAGCCAAACATCCATTCATGATTAAAAGTCTTAGCAAACTGGGAATATAAGGAATCTTTAAAAATTTGATAAAAGGTATCTGTCAAAACCTACCACTCTATGGATGAATATTTCTCATGAGCATAGACATAAGAATCCTTAACAAAAGATTAGCAAATCAAATTCAGAAACATTAGAAAAAATAATACATCTGTATGATGAAGAATTTGGCTTGTCTTTGTTCCCAGTTTGTGGGATATAACCTCTAAACCCTAAATTTCCTGAATAATAAGAGTGTCTTTGTTGTTTGTGGTGAACTCCTCAGACTCCCCCTGACAGTGCATGCTAATGAGGTAACTCATGGGGGCCCCTAGATAGTTTATGCTAAGAGAGGACTCAGGACAGGGGTTGGCCACACCAGAATGACCAACTATGTGATTATAGGTTGGGACTTTGAGCAAATGATATCAACTTTATCTCCAGGAAGAGGAGGGGTGCTGGAGATTGAGTTTAACCACCTGGCCAATAATTCAATCAATCATACCTACATAATGAAGCCTCAATAGAAACTCTGGACACTGAAGCTCAAGTGAGCTTTTCTGGTTGGCCGTACTCTTCTGATATTGTCACACTTTGATGTCTAGAGAGTAATATGCCCCTGAGGACAATGGAAGTTTCATATTTAGAACATTCCCAGATTTTACTTTATGTGTCTCTTTTGGCTAGTTCTAATTTGTATCCTTTGGTATAACAAAACTGTAATTGTAAGTATAATACTTTCCTGAGTTTTTCTGAGTTCATTTTAATAAATTTTCACACCTAAGGGAATCTTTTGGCACCCCAAAATTTGTAGCCAGCTGTTAGGAAGTGAGGGTGGCCCTTTCCTGAGTTTTTCTGAGTTCATTTTAATAAATTTTCAGACCTAAGGGAATCTTTTGGCACCCCAAAATTTGTAGCCAGCTGTTAGGAAGTGAGGGTGGCCCTAGGGACCCCAGAAATTGCAACTGGTATCTGAAGTGAGGGCAGTCTTGTGGAGGACTATGCCTTCTGACTCTGCAGTTTGACATTCATTGTAACATCATATGGCCAAGTGGGGCTTATCCCAGGAATGCAAGGTTGGTTCAATGTTTGAAAATCAATTATTATAGATATTGATATAAGTATCGATTATTATAATTAAAATTAATAATAATTTTTTTTCTTTTTTTTTTTTGTCTTATTTTTTTTCTTTTTTTTTTTTTTGTCTTTTTTCGTGTCCGGCAATGAACCGCAACCCTCAGTGTTGCGCCCGTACCGGACCGGGACCGGCAACGGGATCGCAACCCTCGGTGCTGCGCCCGCCCCTCGCTCAGCCAGTGAGCGGGAACCGGTCTGTATGTGGGATCCGAACCCTCGGCGGGAGTGCCGCCGCGCTCCCAAGCGGTGCACTGTAGCAGTGCGCCACCGGGCCGGCCCAAAATTAATAATTATTTTAATTATTATTAAAAATAACCCACGATCATCTTAAATACCTTAAGTATGTAGAAAAAGAATTTGACAAAATTCAATACACATTCATTATTAAAAACTAGGAATGAAAGGAAACTGTCAAACTGATAAAAAGAATTATGATAAAAATTATGAGAGTGTTTCTGAAAGTGTAGTAAGAGTATTGTTTTGGGAAACTTTTGTCTAATTTTGTGTTTGTTTGTATGTGTGTGTGTGTGTGTGTTGCACTGGGTTTCAGTGTAAAATGCATTTCTGATAGTGGGTGGCATTCAGGCAAGTTTGAAAGACTTTGCCCCAGAGAAATATTTAGAGTGGAATACATGTACAAGAATGTTTATTGCAACCTTTTGTAGAAAACTGGAGGCAGCAAACATTCATCAAGAGGAAAACACACATAAATTCATACAAAGGAATGTTAAAGTGTATGAGCCAGAGCTGAACACATCAACACAGATAAATCTCCAAAATATAATGTTGAACCAGAAGAGTAAATTGCCGATTGGTATGTGTAGTATTTTTTTTATATATTTTTTCCCAGAGGAAAATGTATATGTTAATATGTTATAATAGTAAATGAGCCAGAGCTGAACACATCAACACAGATAAATCTCCAAAATATAATGTTGAACCAGAAGAGTAAATTGCCGATTGGTATGTGTAATATTTTTTTTATATATTTTTTCCCAGAGGAAAATGTATATGTTAATATGTTATAATAGTAAAAATCTTGCATGGGGGTAGTCAATGCAAATTCAAAGTAGCAGTTATTTCTGGGGAGGAATAGAAGTGGAGAGGAGAATGGAATTTGGAAAGAGCTCATAGAGGGGCCTCAACAATATTTATGATATTTTATTCCTTTAAAAATAAAAAAAGCAATAAAGCAAAATGTTAAGATTGATAAACTTGAGTGGTGGGTACATAAATGTTTGTTCTAGTTTTTCTATCAATGTTTGAAATATTACACAATTATTAATTTCCAAAAATGCAATTTGTCTAGGTAAAATTAACTTTGTTTTTGGAAGTTTGGGTTGTGAGTTTCCAAGCTATTTGGAGACATGTAAGAACAGCTGTTTAAGGTGGGTTTCAACTTTGAGGTTTCTGATAGTCCCCATTAGGGGCAACAAGAGAGAGGGGCCAGGAGAACAACGTGACAAGTGCGTGCTCAGGTTTCCCAGTTGCTTCTCTCTAAGTGACTTTCCCTTTATCAGCTTTGTATATTGATTGGCATTCTGTATTTGGGGACTGAAAAATGCTAGAACTAAAATAACTTTGTAAACCATTGCCTTAGGCTATCCCCAAATAAAAATTGGGAAGCTTTGCTCCAGGAAATATCAAGATAAACCTGAGTCAGAAATTCTAGGGAACGTTTGCTTAGAATAGTACTTCGCTAGAATTTATTCTAGGGAATCTCTCTCTAAATGAGTTTATCACATTGGATGATATAATTTGGTTGGTTGGCACATACAGATGAGTACTTCTATCTGTCCACAAAGCAGAGCCACATGTATGTGTTATAAAAGACGAATGTGTTCCAAGAACAAATCTAAATCACCTTGAACTGATCCAATAAAGTGCTGCTAACATCTATTTAGCATTGGAACAGATGATGAACTACCTGCAAACAGGTAGAGCCAGACACAAGCCTGCTGCTTTTGAAGCTTGGGGAGGGCTTGCTTTTATACACTGGCGTAAGAGAATCGATTAGAGCCTCGTCCCCAAACAATCGCCTGTTTCCACCACTGCCTCCCACTGGGTCACCGCACACTTGTTCCGCCTCATTACCTTTATCTGAATCATTCCTGTCATTCCATGTTCTCTAGGAGCTTTGGAATAGCTTTGTCTAGGCATGGAAGGTAAGTGTGAGAGCCTGTGTGTCTCCCAGATGGGAAAACAGAGATGAGATGCATGGCCAGGTTCCAATAAGATAGTTGAGGGAATCAGCGCTCTACGAAACCTGGAATAGAATTCAGCGCCTAAATGAACTAGGTCTTGTTTTGATGCCATGCTTCATTTTCCACCTCCATGAGCCTTTCTTGGTGGTAACAGACCATGACTAGTTATAGGTTTCCATATTTGCCCCTGCTGGGGGTGATATTAAAATTATTTAATAACCAGTAGGCCATGGTGCTGACCATCAGAATCGATGCTGGCTATAAAAACAGGCAGGGCTGTGTCAGGACGTACTAATCCACATCAGCTCCAGGCCAAGTGATATAGAAATCTAATTTTCATGAAATTTCAGATGGGCCGTATTTGAACCCAGGAGCAGACATACCTTAAAGATCCCAGCTAGAGGAGAGACAGTCCTATTCAGAACCCATTTTTTCTACATTCCCAGCACAGGGGAATTGTGTTGTTTGTCAGATACTTGTATACTCCGAGAAGTCAACTGGGAAGAATATTTATTCATACAACATGTAATTATTGAGCATATACTATGCTAAGCCCACTGCATATATAACAGTAATTGTGTACCGACAGCCTCAGCATTAAATCCAGCACAAAGATATGTTTCGTGTGGCCTGCACAGGGTTTTTAAAAATTGCCAATGTTTAAAAGTTAGGAGATACTACATAAAAATCTAGATTTCCAGCTTCTTTTGAAACCTGGCAATATCTGGCCACAATGGCTCAGATTTCTGCAAAATGGCAAATTGGTGATATGTGTCTTCACCCGGTTCCTATTATGTCTCAACACCAGTGATGATTGTCACTTGCCACCAAGTCTCCGCCATTGTCTTTGCACTGTGTGTGTGAGTGTTTATAGCATGGAAATATTTCTCCACTTCCACTTCACTCTCAAAAGAGGGGAAACAAAAGCCAGACCAAGAGGGATGAAAGATTTTTATTAGCCTTGGCGCTTTCCCTTGTTTATGTTACCTGCCACGTTCCACGGGCACTTCAGTCTGCAGCTCCCCGGATACAGCGATGCCAAAAAATAAAACAAAAAAAGAATGGATGTCGGCCTCAGGGAGTTTGCAGGAGTGAAGATTAAACTTGAAACCTATGAGAATCCTCCCCACAGGCAGAGGAAAGGAAAGAACAGAAAATGCAAAAGCTTAAAAGTGTGAACAAGATTGGTGTGCTTAAGGAATGGCAAGATGCCCATGGGGCTGAGGCGGACAAGAGGGAGGTAGAGGGAGGTGAGTTTGGAGAGCAGGCTCAGGCCTCGGAAACCAAGGCGAGGAGCTTGGGTTTTATTCTAACTGCCACGACATGGATTCTGCCCAATACCTCCAGGTGATCCTTAGCAAGGCTCGTCTCTTGATATTCCATGTAAGTTAAGGTGGCAGCCACAGGAGAGAAGAGAGGTGGGTAAGTTTTGATTTTACCTAAATTACTTATATTAGCATCACTCAGGTGCCCAGAAATGGGGAGATGGCATTTCCCACATTGGGTCGTTGGAAGATGGTTTAATAAAGAGTTGAACAGGGTTGGGGAAACCTCAAGGATGGTACAGTTTTCCAGGCTAGAAACAGGGAGAGAGATGTTACCTGCTTGGGCCTGAATGGACAAGAGAGAAAGTGGTTACCAGAACCTGGAGAGAGAGAGACTGTTCAGACAGGGCTGTGCTGTTCCCATAAGGGATGCAATTATCCCATGGCAACTCCACAAAGAGGAATGACCTCACTCTCCTCTCCTGCCTTCTCATCTCCTGCTGGGACTCCCCATGGGTATACCCAACCGGAAGCCAAAGAGAAGGAAGCTCATTGATGGAGTCCACAGTCAGCCTCCTGGGGGCCGAGAACAGGCAGGAGAAGGCCAGAGAGTGGTTTTTGGAGGGGGCAAAAAGTAGATACCCAGTTCACCACCTAGGGCACCCAGTTCACCACCTAGGACACAGGACTAGAAATTCTCATCCCTACTTGGACCAGTAGGGGTAAGACCCAGGTGTGGTGTCTGCCAACAATGAATATTATCCAACTCCTCCAACTCCAGAGCAGAATAACCTCCTGGTTTCAGAAGGCCCAGGGACCAAAGCAATGAAGAACAGCAGGATCTGGTTTTGAAGACAAGTTATTCAGATGCTGACTTAGAACAGCCAAGATGAAGCAAGAGGCACCTTCGATTGGTCGGGTGTCCCTTGAGAGATGTTCCTGATCTGCTATTACTGGAATTTGCAACTCCTGTAAAAAAGCTGCCTGGGGCATGACTCACTGAGTAGACATCCAAACCACTGCCTCTGCAGCACACCATCCGGTTCCCCATTCTCCTCCCTCTTTCTGCAGCTGCAATCCGAGAGCCATCTGTTCTCCCCAGGGAGGGGCCCCGGGACCTGGCGCCAGCATCCTTGCTGGGCCAGCTGCCTTTGCACACTGCAGGTAGCCAGAATGTCCTGGATTCCAGGGAGAAAGAAGCATGTCTGAAGAGACCAGGCAGTATAAGTCCTCTTGTCACCAGTCACATTCCTAGAGGGAGCAAGGTGAGCACCAATGGGCTATACCTGGGAGTCACCTGGACCCGTGTTATGAACTCAGCCACAGGAAATGAATTGAGGACAGCTCCACAGAGCTAAGATCTTTGCCTTTCTCAGTAATTAGTTTGGTTCTCATGTATCTGCAAGTTTTCAGAAGCCTGATTCAGATGCATTAGGGTTTAGTTCAGTTTTGTTTTTTGTTTTGCAAGCTTCTTTTTTGCTGTCTTTTTGTCAATATTCCCCCCTTGCTTATACCTGTCTAAGGTGGTGATTTATCAGCCTTGCCAGATTCTATCTAGTTGATTCTGTGGTGGAGTAAGAGGGTGGTCAGGTTACGATGTGATTGTTATAAACTCAACCCACTGGCTGACACACATGACCTACCTAGAATCGAAATCCTGTGTACTCAAAGTTCCTCTGAGTCTTCACTGGCAAAGTTGTCATAATTTCTGTTAACCTGAGGTGCACTGTTCAGAATTTTTGCTTTTATAAACTCTTACTTCATTTGGTGGAAGAAAACAAGGAACTTTAGACTCAGATGTGGGTTTGAATCCCAGTGCTACCCATCACCAGCTATGCAGCTTTAGACATGGGTTAAATTCTCTGAGCCTCAGGTGTCCATCTATAATGACAGGCTTCTTACCAATCTTGTAGCATTGTTGCAGGGATTAAATGAGATGATACAGACAGGTCACATTCACACAGTCTGACTTAGAGGTGCTCAAAACTTTTAGTTTCCTTCTGTACTCAGCCTTCTTATCCACCAAAGCATACATGTTTTAACCATTTTCATTCAAACTGCTGATGCCAGGATGTTGCATAACCAAGAGAAGACTTCACACAAACACGAAGAAACTTATTGTTGGTCACAGACTTCACTGCTCCTTGTAGTCCCTTCATGCAGTCATCATTGGGCCCTTGCCAAGCTTTCAGCCAGGGCGTGTCATATGAAGAGTGTCATGTTTGAAGTGCCGTGTTGGTTTGGGAAGTTGTAGATTCAGAGCAATTGGCTGGAAGTGCAGAGTGGGGGTGAGCGGGGGGTCATGAAATATGAGGGTGTGGCAGGGACTTGTGGGGAGTGAGAGGGTCTGTGGAAAACTGTGGAATTGCTGAGAAGTCCAGGGAATAAAAACTAAGCATCCCTAAGGGGGCTGGGCAGGGAGTGTTGGTGTTGGAGAGATTTACCTGGTGCACAGGAGTCACTCAATAAGTACTGGTGATTGAATGAATGTGGAGGATTGGGGAAGGATTGAGTGCATGGACAAACCATTGGTGGTCTCAGGGGACTTAGCAGGATTGTGTTCCTGCTCAAATGCCACCTATCAGAGAGGACATCCTTGACCTTCAATGTACAACAGAGATTGTGTTCCTGCTCAAATGCCACCTATCAGAGAGGACATCCTTGACCTTCAATGTACAACAGAATTCCATCAGTCTTTTTAGCCCCTGCTCACTTTTCCAGAGGGCTTATTACCATCCTGTGTATTTATTGTACAGTTTTTTTTTTTATTGTTTGTCTTATCCTCTAGGACATAAACACCACAAGAGCAAGTAATTTGTCCTTAGCCCCTGCTCACTTTTCCAGAGGGCTTATTACCATCCTGTGTATTTATTGTACAGTTTTTTTTTATTGTTTGTCTTATCCTCTAGGACATAAACACCACAAGAGCAAGTAATTTGTCTCTTTTTTCTCTTTTGTGTCTCCAGTGTGTAGAACAAAACTTGGAACGAAGCAGCAACTCAGTAAGTATATTTGAATCAATGATTGAATACATGAGAGCTATTACAGGGATGGATGGGGATGGAAAAGCCTGGGAGAAAGACTCGCAGGAGTTCTCAAACTTAGGATTTCTCAAACTCACCTGGGGCTGGGTTAAAGTGCAGAGTCCCTGGCCCCAGTCCTGACCCACTGAATCAGTCTCCAGGGTGGAACATGGAGTTCTGCACTTACTAGCTGCTCGGGTGGTTCAGATGCAGGTGTTCTGAGGACCACAATGAGAAATACTGAGCTTGTCTTATAGAAGCTGATGGATTTCTCCAATGATGTCTTCCTTCTGCAATGGACTTCTCCTCTCTACTTACCTCAGAATCACTTTACACCATCCACACACCTAGCCCATCTAATAGTTCTTCATATCTTTATATATCATCTTGGTGAAGCCCACCCAGAAAAAGTTGGTGAAAAGGAAGAGGTAACTTTCTCCAAATGGTTCCATCCAAAATTGTGTTCCTTTCCCTCCCTCTTCCCCTTTCTCCCTCCTCCCCAACTGCTCTGCAACAACATCTTAGATTGTAAAAAAAAATAATATTAATAAATAAATAAAAATTTTAAAAGTTATTAATCTAAACAAAACAAAACCAAAAATGGTGCTCCAGGCCTCCCCAAAACACTTCTTCCTAAATGTTCTACTTGCTTGCACACTATAAAAATACTTATTATCATTATTATAATTTACCTTCAGCCCTGTACTGTTTGTTATCTCTAGTCTCTTATTTCTGAATGATTCTCTGTGTTTGAATTGCTCACTTTAGAGAGTAACCTCCAAGAGCAGGTATTGCCATGTCTATTTTCCATGTTTCCTTAGTGCCAGCTGTTCAAGAGGATGTTCCATTAATGCTCTTAACTTACTGACCAATTAACAGCCATAGCTGAGCACTGAGTAAGTGCTGGAAACATGAAAATGATGACAAGTGCAATAATAATAATAACAGCTCGTTGGAAATGCAGCCTCTGAGCTGCTCCCTTTTTATAAGCCTGACGACCTGGTGTAAGGAAAAAGGAATTTTCCTATTGTTATGTAAGTTTCACTTTTTCTTCTCTGCACAGTTTGCTTTCTTTCCTAGCCCATCAACATCATCTGTCCCTAAAGGAATTTACTCAGGTAGGCTCAAGAAGTGTATGCCCATAGTATGAATGCTCAGGTGAACACAGAGAGATGGGAGGGCCAAAGGGTTTTGCCACTGCTAACTCCCCTTATGCTTAAAGCATAAGGTGGTAGGACCAGAGGCTCTTGCCCTCTGATTTGTGGAGATGTTACTTTACTCCTGCACCCATCACTGAAGACAAAAGCAGCGGCAGAAGATGAAAGCAAGGACCATTGCGGGTGGTGGCAGAGGTGGTGGGGTGTGTGTGTGTGTGTGGCAGCGAATCGTCTCATCTTTTATTAAAATGCTTCTGACAATTCTTCAGTCCTTTTTTCCAGCCCCAAACCAAAAAATCTTCCTGTCTTTCCTTTTTCTGCTGCTGGCCCCACCATTCCCCCAGAGCCCTTGTTTTGAATACTAGAAGCCAACTTTGATGCCTTTCAACCACACGTACTTGCTACATCCCATAAATACTATTTCTGTTGTCTCTCACAATCTCTCTGTCCCATGCTCTTTGCTACCGCAGTAATTCTGATCTGCACAATTTTCCGGTCTGTATGCACCCCTCCCCACTGACACAACCCATTCATCTTACATACCACTGAGAGTTTCAACTTTCTAAATCAACAAATTGGTCTCAATGGCTCCCAATTTACCCACCAAAAAGATAAACAAATTCATTATCCTGGTTGTCAAGACCTTCCACAAGAAAGCCCCAACGTAAGTGGCCAACCTCATCCTCATCCAATTGCATTTTCCCGCCTCCAGGTGTTTGCTCAGGCTGTCTCTATGTCCAGGCATGCCTTCCTTTAGCATCTTGTGTCTGTAAAAATCTTGCTCACTATTTGTTTTTTTTTTTTTTTTTGTCCTTTTTGAGACCGGCCGCACCACGCTCAGCCAGTGAGCACTGGGAGCACACCGGTCATCCCTAAATAGGATCTGAACCCGGGGGCTCAGCCCTCTTGCTCACTATTTGAAGCCTCACAAAGTGCCCATAAATGGGGGAGCACACCGGTCATCCCTAAATAGGATCCGAACCCGGGGGCTCAGCCCTCTTGCTCACTATTTGAAGCCTCACAAAGTGCCCATAAATGGGCCCTCCAGTTTAGCAAATCTTTAATGAGTGTTGTAGGCACACTGCTAGGTGCTGGGGAAGGCAGAAATGAACTTCTGAACAGGATGGCCCTGCTCTCAGAGGAGTTCATGGTCTAATATATGGAGGAGCAGATCATTCCATAAAGCTGATTGTTTCAAGAATTCAGATTTCTGTGGAAGTACAGAGAAGGGGCACCTGACTGAGACCTTTTCTGTGGGGTGGGGATGGGGGCAGCTCAGGAAGTTGATAGGGAAGCAATACTTGGGCCAGGTCTTGTACACAAACACGGTCCTCAGAACAATTCGATGAAGAGAGGAAGAGACGGGGATTTTATCCTGGCTTTCTCTTGCCTCTTGACTCTTGTAGATCAGAGTTTATCCCATGGGGCATTAGGTCCTCACACTTAAACTAGCCTTTTTGGAGAGCTGCTGGGGAAGCCGGATCCCAGGCCCTAGGGCATGGTGCTTCATCCAAGCCTAGACTTGATGAGAAGAGCAGAGTTGCCATGAGTCTGGCGTGGTCATGAACTTGGGTGCCAAGCTGCCACGGCTCCTGCCACGGCAAGTGCAATGGAGGCTGTGCCTGACCCCAGCCTCACCCCAGGGGAGGCAAGAGAGCCATTGGAGGCTGGGGCTCTGCGAGTGGTGTCTGTGCTTTCCAAGAGGGGGAGCATCAATGGTGACTGATATAATCCACCTCTCAAGCTTCTCAGCTAAACGTATGCCTTCCCGTGACATCCGATTTCCATATTATAATATCTGGCCATATTATAATATCTGTGACCCTTGGAAAACAAGGCTACTACATAGAGAGTGCATTTGAGGAGGGCAAGTTCAAGAGCAGAGAGATAAGCTAGGAGGCTACTTCAGTGGTCTTAGTAAGAGATAATAAGCATTTTGACTAGAACAGAGGTAGTGGCAATGGAAAGAAGCAAAAGACCTTGGGAAACATTTGGGAGATCAAATGAATAAGATTTTGTGAATGTACAGGTTGTGAGAGAAGAAGTCAAGATTGATTCCCAGGTTTCTATCTTGGGTAACTGGAAGGAAGAATGGTGATTCCAACATCTGAAATGGAGAAGTCAGAATTTTTCCACTGACTGTTTGAATCAAGGGAAAAACCAAGAGGTTAAAAACACAGTTTTCTAACTGCCCAAACAAAACTCATCAGCATAACAAAGGCCAGAATAGGAGGATGTAGCTAATAAGGTTTTATATCATAATAGAGAAATTGAAAAGATTCCACTTTGTCTGACTATTTTTTGAATCTATTTAAAAAATAAATTAAGTGATGTCTTTAGGAGTTTTCTTTTAAAATTTCATCTTATGGTATGCCAATCTGACAGCTGTTAGAGGAGGCTATTATCTTCCATTTTTGCATCACCGCCTTACAGAGTAGATTTAAAGAATAGATATATAATCATCCGAGTTGAAGAGCTCTTTTTTAGGCCTGAGAGTAGGAGGTAGATTGGCATGCAAGAGACTTTGGGTTCACTTAGCGAGCCTATTAACAGGGTCATGGTGCTGCATTATCCTGTCGGGGTTTAAACTCTGAACAGCAAACTGGCTTGTTGGCCATAATAAAATCATATCTGAAGTTGGGAGCCTGCGGATCAGTGGATCTGCTTCATCTGATAGCTCCCTGGAGCTTATTTTTAAAAGGACAGGATCCAGACAGATGTTGAGACCTAGAAATGGTGTCAAGCCATTCTTATGATTGTTTGCTTTCCTTTGTCCTCTTTGCAAAGTTGTGCTATTGTTTCTCTTTCAAATCAGGTCTCAGAAAATATACTGCAGGGGTAGTTTTGGACATCTTGACTTGAAATTTCCAGCAGCTCTTTCAGCAAGTGCTTTTTTGTTTCCATGGAAACCAGCAATGCTTTGAAGAGGCGGTGACAGGTTCAGCACATAGGAGCTACCATGGGGAGTACGTATCAATCTATCTGTTAAAGTTGGTGGCAAAATTGCAATGTTCTGGAGCTTTCTCCAACACAGCCAACTTGACCTTCTAAAGAAAGAGAAGCAGAATGATGAAGTTATTATTTTTTTTATACCAGTATTTTGGGCCTATATACTGTTCTCTACACCACCAAGCCATTGTGCCAACTTGTCTTCAGCACTCCCACTTTTAAGCCACCAGCAGAGCAGATGCCGTGACTGACGCCTGTAGGACCT
>NW_007727767.1:93631-103966 GCF_000696425.1 Galeopterus variegatus | reverse complement strand
AGTGTTGACCTTCCCCTCCAGCTTCCTAATGAGTTGAGAGGGGCATGTCTTAAAAAAAAGGGGGGCTGGGGGAATCCTCATTGAGATTCAGCGAAACACTTTGCTGCTCTCACAAATCAAAAGGAGGAACTATTATATTTATTTTGCTCTTGATTGTTCAAGCCATCTCGCCCCAGAAGAACGACCTTTGTATCGCCAGTGTTGACCTTCCCCTCCAGCTTCCTAATGAGTTGAGAGGGGCATGTCTTAAAAAAAAGGTGGGTTGGGGGAATCCTCATTGAGATTCAGCGAAACACTTTGCTGCTCTCACAAATCAAAAGGAGGAACTATTATATTTATTTAGCTCTTGATTGTTCAAGCCATCTCGCCCCAGAAGAACGACCTTTGTATCGTCATATATTTGCATCTTAGAATCTGCAGTAGACACCACAATACCCTCTTAGTCTTCAGCATTTCTATGCACCCGTGTCCCTTGCCGTGAGGGCTTTCTCTGGAGAGTCCCATCTGTTGGCGCAGGTGGCAGGCCAGAAATGTCAGGGAATTAACACTCCCCGAGAGCCGCCTTCAGCCAACAACTGATGAGAGTTGGGGGACAAATATCTCTGCTCCCTCGCCACTTGGAATGGGGAGACTTAAGTGTGTGTTTGACACTTGCTCCCAGGGCTCCCCTGTGGGCTGGAGCTCCAGTAGTCCACAGGAGTAACTTGCTTTATGCACTTTATGGATGCCTCCCCTTCCCTGTCTCATTTCCCTGCCTCCCTATGGATATTCCCTGGGAGGGCTTTTTACATATTTATTTTTATTGCATTTCCTCACTATTTTTTTTTATTGAGGTGAAATTCACATAACACAAAATTAACTATTTTAAAGTGTACAATTCAATGGCATTTAGTACGTTCACAATGTTGGCAACTCCATCTCAATCTAATTCTAAAATATTTTCATCATCTCAAAAGAAAACCCTGTACCCATTAAGCAGTTACCCTCTCTTTCCTCCTTGCCCCAGCCCCCAGCAACCTCCAGTTTGCTTCCTGTCTCTATGGATTTACCTATTCCAGATATTTCATATAAATGGAATCATGTAATGTATGACCTTTTGTGTCTGGCTTCTTTCACTCGGGATCATGTTTTCAAGGTTCATGCACATTGTAGCACGTTATCAATACCTCATTCCTTTTTATGGCTTAATGATATTCCATTGTGTGGATATACCACAATTTGTTTATCCATTTGTCCATTAGTGGACATTCAGGTTATTTCCACCTTTTAGCTATTGTAAATAGTGCTGCTTTGAATATCCATATATAAGTACTTGTTTGAATACCTGTTTTTTCAGCTCATTTGAGTGTATATGCAGAAGAGAAATTGTAGCATTATATGGTAATTCAATTAACTCTTTGAAGAATCACCCAACTGTTCTTACAGCAGCTATACAAGGGTTTCAATTTCTCCACATCTTTGCCAATACTTACCATTTTCTGTTTTTGATTTTTCTTTTATTGTGGCCATCCTAGTGGTTGTGAAGTGATATCTCACTGTGGTTTTGATTTGCATTTCCTTAATGATTAGTGGTGTTAAGCATCTTTTTATGTGCTTGTTCCCACTGTTATTATTATTTTTTATTTTGAAAAATTTTAAACACATCAAGGCGTTGACAAACAAACACAGAACCCCTCCTGCATACCTTCCACTTCGATTGAACATTCCAGATTTGTCTGAGGAGTTCCTGGCGGTGTCATTTAACTTGTTCTTCTAATTGAATATTTCCTGTAAACTCGAAGTTTCATCTAGAGGCCTTAATAGGTTCATGTGAAATGTTTCAACTTAACATCTTTAATAATAACTGCAGATGAGATTATTGAATGCTTTTTTTTTTTTTTTAATGTGACCGGTAAGGGGATCATAACCCTTGGCTTGGTGTCGCCCGCACCGCGCTCAGCCAGTGAGTGCACCGGCCATCCCTGTATAGGATCTGAACCTGCAGCGGGAGCACCGCTGCCCTTCCAGTGCCACACTCTCCTGAGTGAGCCACAGGGTTGGCCCTACTGAGTGCTTTCTATGGGCCAATTGTCTCAAGCACATATGCTCACTAAATCTCAGAATGACTGCCTGGGTAGAGGATACTGTCATTGTTTCTGCCTGTCCAGAATCCACAGCCCTCTCTTCTGGTAGTGACACTTTGATTTTCCTCTCAGAAACACCCATCCTTCTGTTGGTCCACCTGCTTAGGTGAGGCTGACAGGTGCATGTGTCTAAGGCATTACAACCAGAGCCACAGTGATTCACCAGGGAGCGACACATGAGCCAGTCTGGGCCAATAAGAGCCAGCCCCTGAGCTACCATAGTTCATTGAATAGAAGGCTATATCTTTGTAGGACTCACTGTTCTTTCCTTTACACTAAAGAAAGTGCTGCCAAGTAATTATAAAATAGCATTGTTGTAAGACATATCCTGATTTCAGAGATGTTCATATGTGAAAAGAAAAAGAGTGTCTTAGATTGCTAATTGCCATCCCACCCTCCCTGGAAGATGGCTCATCTGAAGCATTGAGCCATGTTTTCCAGGGAGAGTTCTTTAACCTTCCACCCCTTCCTGCCCCTTCTCCAGTGGCGCAGAGACACACATGGGGAGGCCACTAGCTGGAGCTCTGGATGCTCAGGAAGCAGACCCGTCCTTCTCCAAGTCTTGCTGAAAATGCCCTGTCCTCACTTATCCATTTTCCCCGACAAACAGGGTCTTCTGGTTCCTTGAATTTGCAGGACTGCATGGATTCCATTCTGGTGAGGGGGCCAGCACTCCAAGCAGCTACACAGCTCCCAGAGGCGGCTCTGTGATGGATGAGAAATTCCACTGAGAATAACTGTGGTGGTTAGACTGACCCCAACCCCAGAGGTACATGTCACTAAGGCATTACAACTAGAGCTGCAATGATTGGCCAGGGAGAGGCATATGATCCAGCTTGGGCCAATAACAGCCAGCCCCTGAGCTACCATAGTTTGTTAAATGGGACTATCGTAGCTAGTCCCATTGGTGGGAGGAATGTCCCAGGAATCAGTATCCCCCCAAAAGCTCTAGGCATTGGGAATCAGACTGTTCAAAGGGTGACCGCTTAGCTATGTAACATTGGGTGAGTTACCCAGCCTCTCTGAGCCTCAGCTTCCTTATCTATACTGGTTTGTCATTTACATGGTTGCTGGGAAGATTAAAGGAGATTGTCTTTACTGACCGAGCTTTCCCCAATGCCAGGTACACGGTGAGTGCTTAACACTTGTTACCCGTCACTTTGCCCGAGGTTAGTCAGCCCTTAAGTGTTCTGGCCTGCCTTGAACCCAGGGATGTCTGGCCCAACTACTGTGCTTCTAACAACTCCCCAGCATCTTTTCACAGCCTCATCTTACTCCTGGCCTCCCCTACCCCCACACTTGTCACTCTGTTAAGCTCACAGCTAAATTGTGAAAAGAGGGATTTGTGGCAAATGGCTCAGCAGGATTAGGAGGCGATTGTTGGGCACATCTGCTGCACATGTTGAGAGATCCCAGAAAACAAAACTGTCATCAGCTCAACTCACCTCGGTGTTTATGGTGGGGATGGGAGTGGTGGGGAGAAGCAACTCCCACTGAGGACTTCCAGGGGTTGTGCTGTGTGTTGTTCAAAAACATGAAGTTTAAGAAGGAGGTTTTTGTTCCAGCATTGCTATTCCCTGAAGCCACTCTATGCCCTTTTTATTTGAATCTCAAATGTCGAAAGATTTTTGTAGCAGAGGTGGACCCAGGAAAAATCCAGCCATGAGAATGTGCGTGGCAGGTTTCGAGGCAGCCCACAACGTGAGCGGCCTGACAACTGGGTCCCTGGGAGAGAGAGCAGGTGCGGGGGTGAGGTGGTGGGGGCGGGATACAGACAGAGACTGAGAGAGAAATGGAGACAGAAAGAGACAGAGAAGCAGAAAGATGGATGGAGACAGAGCGAAACAGACATAGAAACAGAGAAGAGAGAGAGGAAAAGAGAAACACACAGAGGCAGAGATAGAATTAGAAGTGACAGAGACAGAGAATCAGAGGGAGAGAGAGAGAAGATGGAAATGAGAGAATGGGAAGACTGAGAAAGAAAAAAAAAAAAAGCAGACAGAGTAACAGAAACAGCCAGAGCTGGCCACACAAATTGGAGGGCAAAGTGAAAATACGAGGTCCCTTGTTCAAAATTATTAAGAACATTAGACAGTGATAGCAGAACATTAAACCAAGTTGGGGGAGACCCTTTTAAGCACAGATGGCCTGTGAAGGCCCCCTGCCCGCTGCCCTCACTTAGCCACTGCACAGTGAGCATGGGAGAGGCAGGACCCTAGGTCCTCTGGGGTGGCAAGAGGCACTGCCCATACTTTGAACTTCTCTGTTGATTTCATTCATTCATTCATTCAACAAATACTTAAGACTGCTAGCCTTAAGTGGTGATGTAAACCTTCACTTCTCAAGCACTTTCCATGTACCAGGCACCATGCTAAGCATTTTACCTGTATTATCTCACTTTATTCTCACTACTAACTATATATAGTAGTCATTTCAGCTCCATTTTACTGATGAGGAGACTGAGGCCTTTGGCCAAAGCCCCAGGGCTATTAAGAGGTGGAGCCAGGTCTGCTTGCCTAGGGCTCTCTCTCTACCTTCGGGCCATTCCCATTGCTATTTCTCTTCTAAATGGGACAGGAGACTGGAAGTGAGGCTCAGCAGGTAGGGAAGGAGCATCTACTTCAGGAATTCTCATAGTGGGCAGGGAGCTCAGAGGCAGGAAAAGGGGAGCTGAATTAAAACAGTAAGAAGGATGTTCTGAGAATGGGATGGATTCACCACCTACAGCCTTCACTAGAGCAATGCCGAGTGGAAACATGGGGTCAGAGATGCAGCAGAGAAATTCTACCAGTGCCATGCCTGGTGGAGCCATAGGCGTGGGACCATCATGGAGACCCCAGACCTGTGGAGCTACCAGCGTGCAACACCAGCCTGGGAGGGCTGAAGTGTGGCCTGAGACCAGGAAAGCCATAGCAGTGGAGCTACTGAGGACTTGGGGACCCAACCCCCACACCAGCGTGCAGATGGTGTCGAACATGGAGCCAAGGTACATGATTCGCCAGCTGTAAGATTTAATGCCTGCCCTGCTGGGTTTTAGACTTGTTTGGGACATATTACCCCTTTTGTTTGGCCTTTTTCTCCTGTTTTGAATGGGAATATGTATCCTATGCTTGTCCCACCATTGTATCTTGGAGGTAAATAACTTGTGATTTCACAGATGGGACCTTGAGACTTTGGACTTTTGAGTTGAAACAAGTTAAGACTTTGAGGATGAAATAAATGTATTTGTATGTGAAAAAGACATGAATTTTGGGGTGCCAGGGGTAGAATGCCTTGGGTTAAAAAACTGTAACTGTTGGGGCCGGCCCGGTGGCGCACTGTTACAGTGCGCCGCTTGGGAAGCACGGCGGCGCTCCCGCCAAGGGTTCGGATCCCACATACAGACCGGCGGCTCACTGGCTGAGCGAGGTGCAGTCGCAACACCGAGGGTTGCGATTCCGTTGCCGGTCCCGGTCCGGTACGGGCGCGACACTGAGGGTTGCGATCCGTTGCCGGTCACGAAAAAAGACAAAAAGGACAAAAAAAAAAAAAAACTGTAACTGTTGAGGGTTGGAAATCCTGTTATGCTAATTGAAAAGTGGGGCCTTGAAGAGGTGATTAGGTTGTAGGACCGTGCTGTAGTGAATGGATTACGAGTGGTGGTTAAAGACATGAATTTTGGGGTGCCAGGGGTAGAATGCCTTGGGTTAAAAAACTGTAACTGTTGAGGGTTGGAAATCCTATTATGCTAATTGAAAAGTGGGGCCTTGAAGAGGTGATTAGGTTGTAGGACCGTGCTGTAGTGAATGGATTACGAGTGGTGGTCAGGGGCATGGTACTGAGAGCTTTAAAAGGAGAGTGAATGAGGTCAGTCTATCTCTCTCTTCTCCACCATTTTCTGCCATGTGAGACCCCTGCATTGATGTAAAGCCACCATCAAAGAAGTCTCTCACCAGATGTGTTCCCTGGAGATTGGAATGAGCCATGCTACCGTTATCCAGTTTGTAGGTGGCCTATCATGGGACTTCTCTTAATATTTACATGAGCTAATTCCCCCGATAGTTTCATATATTTATGATATATCCTATTGATTCTGTCTCTTCAGAGAACCCTGATTAATACAAGGCTGTCCCACAGAAATGTAGGATTTTTAGTACACTGGATGTATGGGCAAACTTGGCAGGAAACAATAAATCATGCCTCTAAAAGCATAGCCTGCCTATGCCCTCTGAACCTGAGGATTTAAGGAGCTCAAAAATCCAGAATCTGATGGTGATTAGAACATCAGGTGCTAGGAGTTACAGAGTTTTGGAAGCTTGTTTATTTTTCAGTAAGTTGCTAGTTCACTGCATCAGGTTGCTTTGCAGTTGGGCACCACTTGGTGGCTGTGCTGAGTCCTGCAGCACAGAGGTTCTTAGTCTGGGGATGTGGGTGAGCTCTGGATTGTTGGGAGTCTCCTGAGTTTGGATTAGCTTTCCTGATTTGGGTTCTCTAGAAGCAGACCTGGAGTTAAGGATTCCACAAGAAGTGGTTTGTTTGGAAGTGACACCAGGATGCAACAGAAGGGAAATGAGGAACTGAAGCTCAAAAAGGAAGGAAGCCAGTAAAATCATGCTATTGAGAACCATGAACAACTGAGGCTCAATCCCACTGCAGAACTCTGGGGACAGCGTAGAACATGCTTCAGAGTTGTCACTCCAAAAGTGGGGGGAGATCTGGGATATTTATCCCCCAACCCTATCCTCTGGTGGGGGGTTCTCCCAGGTATGTCTCCCTGGCACTTCCACATGCCCTGTGATCCACTGACATAGAATATTTGATTCTCACCTGTGGGTCTTGAATCCTTAGGAGTTGGGTTATTGCTTGATGTAGGAGAGAACCTTGTATATTATATAAATTTTATATATTTTTTCGATAAATATAGATGTTTTTTGGGGTATGAATGAATTCTTAACAGCTCTGTGTACGTGTGAAGTCAGGATAGGGGGAGATGATATATTTTCTAAATTACTTGTAATACAAACAGTGTTCTATTACTAAGACCTCTTTCAGTTTCGAGGGGCGGAAACCCAACTTGAACTGGCTTTATCCCAAAGAGAATGTTTGGCTTATATGACTGTCAAGATGGGAGGTGGGTAGGTCTGACTTTCAGTCCTATTGGATCTAAGAATCCCAACGACATCACCAGGAATCTGTCCTTTTTCACTTCTGCAATTTGTTTTTCTTCCTCTTGTTTTCATTTATAGGCAGGATTGACCCACGATATGCCAGTGGGTCTAGGCATAGCTTCTAGCAGCCTGGCAAAAAGACGGATCCAGTTTCCCATTGGCCCAGTTTAGGTCATGTGGCCTTAACTGAGTTAATCATAGAATCTCTGATTGGCCAGACTGTGATCATGTGCTCACAATGTCAGGAGGTAGGATTAGCTCCATCTAAGCACATGGACTGAGAGCCCCTCTCTCTCTGGTGGTTCCCCAAAGGAAAATCGGGGAGCTCTTACCAAGAAAAGGGAACCTGAGTTTCCATTACAACCAGCACGTGGAGTCCACGACATAAAGAAGGGACCCTTCCTTTGGAAGATGTTGGGATCTAAGCCAAAATATGGACCAGGGTCTTCCTAAAGAAACATACAATTACTTGCCCGTGATGTTTTGATCTTTCATCTTCATTTGATAAAATCATTTTGATTATAGAAGCCCGCCAAAAAATTCACCAGTAGAAAGTAGTTGAAAGTCAGGAAGGAGAAATTGTGGGGAGGGAAACTGGGAGGCAGAGCAAGGCTTCAAATATCCATTGGACAGGAGGTTCAAGTCGAAGCAGAAGTCTCCCTGCAGGTGAGTACTGAAGGATAGAACCTGACTGATAAGAAGAGGTGAATTCTAGAGCCACTGGGAAAGCATTCTGAGATAAACAAGCACAATGACTCCCTACTAATTATCCTTCATTTTCTTTTTAGCTTTCTGGCACAACAACTGCTGCAATAAACCTTGCACAAAAATTCTTTCCCCAGGTGCTTTGTACCTCCGTGGGATAAGTGGAATCAATTATGAGGCAGCACACTATGGACTATAACTCAGCTTTAATAAGAATGAGTTAGAGCTCTGTGTAATGACCTGGAGAGATGTTCATTATAGATATGTCCTCTCTCTCTGAATATATAGCAATAGCTATAGATATAAATATAGAGATATCAAGTGGGAAAAAGGCAAGGTGCGTAATGACTTCTTTTGAGGAAAACAAAACCTCTGACGTGTATTTTTATGAGCAGAGGGAGTGGTGTGGAAGGAAATATACCAAATTGTACACATAGATGTTTCAAAGATGTGAGACAAGAGGGCTTAAGAAAGGTTAATATCTTGCTTACTAGTCCTATGTGTTTGAATTGTTATAATCAGCATATGACATTTTTATCCATGCATATGTTTCACATGCAATAAAACAAAATGTAGAAAGGGTAAAAAATACATGCTGCATTGGTGAACAACCCCCGAATACTAAACTCTACAGATTTATACTTTCCGCTACCCCTACCCTCTAAGTGGGGTGAGGACTAAGAAGGGTCCTGCAGGTTGGTGGATGGGGAAATGAAAAGGGATACACTGTTTTTGTTTTGTTTGTGTATTCAGCCTTGGGATTGTATTTGTGAAGGGAGCCCTCTCAGGCAATCTTACCCGGCACAGAAGTTGTCGGATTAATGGCATTAAGAAATTTGCAAATCAAATGGTTTGTTATGTGCAATACTGTACTTGCAAATAGATGTTAACGATGCACTATGAATAGCATTTTTTCTTTTTAGTTCTTTTGAAGGATTTTTTGTTGTGGTAAGAACACTTAGCATGAAATCTACCCTCTTAACAGTTTTTCAAGTGTGCACTACAGTATTATTACCCATAGGCACAATGGTATTCAGCAGATCTCTAGAACTTGTTCATCGTTTGCAGTGCTTTTATATAAGGTGTGTGGGAGTAGGGTTGCTAGATAAAATGCAGGGCACCCAGGTAAATTTGAATTTCACATAAATGACGAATAATTTTTTAGTATATGTATGTTCCAGATATTGCACTTTCCCATTGACCCAGCTTGGGTCGTGTGACCATCTCTGAACTCACCATGGAACCTCTAATTGGCCAGACCATGATCAGGTGCCCCATAGAGTCAGAACTTCCACTAAAGATTTATGTGTTTTGTGTTTGATTTTCAAATTTAACTGGGTGTCTTGTATTTCTATTTTGTAAATTTGGTAATCCTATGTGGAAGAAAGTCAGCCGGGGTTGGTGGGTAGAGGAGCGTGTATAAAGGGCGAGAACTTGCGTCCCCACGTTTGGGGAGGGAGAGGGATTGGAGCAGATTTTAACTGGGTGTCTTGTATTTCTATTTTGTAAATTTGGTAATCCTATGTGGAAGAAAGTCAGCTGGGGTTGGTGGGTAGAGGAGCGTGTATAAAGGGCGAGAACTTGCGTCCCCACGTTTGGGGAGGGAGAGGGATTGGAGCAGATTTCCAGGAAGGTGAGACTCTTGGGGACAGAAATAACGGGTACAGAGGATTTTAAAGAAGTTTCCCTATGTGTTGTGCCTTGTAATATGCCTCCCACGCAGTCCCCCTTAGAGAACATCAGTAAAAGTTGTGGACTTGGAGTGGTTCTCCAGTTGAGGGCAACACTACAGGAGCCCTGGGTCCAAGGTGACCCATTTTTTATCCATAACACTTAGACTGGGCCTTGTTCATAGGCAAGGATGAGATAGCAATGACGCTGGTTTCCCTTTCTCTGCCAAGAGTGAAGGTCAGCTAGCTAATTCCCCAAATCGAATTCTGTTTTATCGGAAAGAATCCATTTCATCAGATGTCTTTGTCCAAAGAAAATAATAGTCGTGAGGATGCAGTGTGATTGTATTTCTTTAGGATTCTCAGTGTCTTTCAATAAGTTATACTGAGGATGCCATCTGGTGGTTTAAAGGACCCAGCTCGCCCATGACACTGACCATACTTTGGGCTTCTCTACTGGCTGATATACCTTTCTTCAACAAATATTTAAGGAGCCTACTATGTACCAGGCACTGTGATAGCACCCCCAGCAACAGTATGAATAGGATAGTTTAGAATGGTAATTTCTTATTTTAGTGCAAATAACAATTTATACTGCAAATGTAAGGAAATAAAAGCTAGGTCTTTAAAGCTTTTAAGCCATGAAATTAATGTTGAAACTGCTTTTGCTGTCCTACATCATCTTTCACT
>NW_007727767.1:89516-93450 GCF_000696425.1 Galeopterus variegatus | reverse complement strand
TAAGCCATGAAATTAATGTTGAAACTGCTTTTGCTGTCCTACATCATCTTTCACTGCAAAGAATTAGTTAGTCTTGGACAGAGGCATAATATGGAGGCGTGAGAGAGGGAGAACTTGGAATGGAAGGTTTATGGGGACAGAGGATCTGAAAAGTTGTAGAGCTTTCCAGACAATGGCACTCATACCTTTTCTTTGTTTTTAGGTCCCACTTTGATGAACGATTTTCTGTGTTTATACTATTGCAGAACATGTAGATTTATCACTCATATGTCACAGTGTATGTAGCTGGTTTCATGAATTATTATGTTTTATGCTTATATCAGGTAGAATGATGGCATCCTCAGAGACCCAGGGTTTTCTGCCTCCCATCCCACCATTCTTAATATATTGCTTTGTCCTCAGGCTGGCCACTCCCATTATGAGATGGCCACTAAAGTCATGATGCACCATGACTGGACTGGGTTCAAGGTAGGAAGAAAGGGGGTGTGGGGTTGGAGCTGGAGCAGCTGTGTGTGTCTCCTTTTATCAGGAAAGCAAATACTGTACTTTCTTAGAGGTACCCCACCCACACACTGCAAGCCAATTTCTGCTGAGGCTCATTGACCAGAGGGGTCTGAGGATCAACCCTAACAGCAGGGGAGGCTGGGAAAATTGGTAACAGGATTATCTTAAGTGAAACCAGCCATGATTCATGGTCTCAGGCTGGGTTCATTGTTGCTCTGAACAAAATTGGGATTCTGTTAGCAAAGAGCAGAGAAACAGATATTGGATAAGCATTTTTAGTGTCTGTACCACCATTCCATCACATTCGGACAGTTGGTAACTTTTCCTCTTTCTTTTATGTAGAGAGATGGGGGCCCTGTATTTAGGAGCTCCACAGTGATATAGGAAATTATCTTCTCCCACCAGGGCTCCTCTCCCAATAAGCTGCAAATCATTGATTGAGCTAAGATCCGAATCCAGAGTTCCAGCTCTTAGCCACTGCCCAACCCATCCTGAAATCCTCCTGGGACATAAGCCAAATAAGTCAGGATCCGTGCATTTAGGGCACCCGTGGCTTAAAGGGCCTGCTTTGGTTCTGCGTGCCCTGTGAGGAGGTAGCTCTGCCCAGGACGGCCTTCAGTGATTTCTACCCTGGACATCAACCAGCAACCAGACCTCCTGGGTCGCATTCCTTTATGTACCAGCCATGTGAACGCGGGCAGGTGACTTAGCCTCTCTGAGCCTCGGACACTACATCTGTAAAAGACAAGTAGTTGTAGTTTCTTTACTCACAGAAGTAAGTGAGATATTAAAGTGCATCACATAACTAGAAAATCTAAAACTATTCTACAATAAAAAAGTGTGTTTAAAATGTAAAAAACAAAACAAAAGGACTAGCAAGCAGTCAACACATGCCAGCTATTATTGTTATTGCTTCTGTTGCTACTACACTGGCCTGGCAGGGGTCTCTTTGGTCACTTCTTTGTGGTCCCATCTCCCTCCTGGCCCAGGTCTCTCCATCCTATTCAGTATGAGGTTCCTCTACTAGAGAGGCTAGGCTCTGGTCTCAGGGGTGGCTCAGTCTCTCTGCTTTTGTTCTAAACTTGGAGGGCAGCCAGGCCTGGGGAACAGAATCTTGGTTTCTGAAGGCATCCCAGCCACGCTCTGACCTTTCCATCTTCTTTTTTTACCCTGTCTGCCCTTCTTCAGAATCCCAGTTTTTTTTACTGATTGAGGGACAGGCCCCTGAATGGTGCATCCCCACCGTGGTCCTGCCAGCTGCCCCAGGCCCACTGAAAAGGCTCCTCCCCATGGAGTCCTTGAGAAGCCCGACCCTCTGTTTTATAATGGGGAATGATTGGATACCTGCAGGGAAGGAGCATCCAGGATGCTTCTCCCTGGGCCTCTCTGCTTCTCTGTGTATTGGGAGACTTCCATGAAGGTAAAGGGTGAGCTTGGAGCTCCTGACTCTTCCTTGAGAACTACCTAAAGAGACTGGAGTCCCCATGTGCCTGCCAGAGGAAGCATTACCCATGGAAGTCCAGTTGTGTCCCTTCTGAACTTCCTTGGGGCAAGTCTGTCCTTCCTGGTACTGGCTGTCCGTCAGAGGTGCCAAGCTCCTGTCATCCTCTCTCCATGAGCTCACTCTGCCCTGAAACTTTCCCCATTTCTTTACTGCTGTCTCATGCTTTAGGTCTCAGCTTAANACTGGAGTCCCCATGTGCCTGCCAGAGGAAGCATTACCCATGGAAGTCCAGTTGTGTCCCTCCTGAACTTCCTTGGGGCAAGTCTGTCCTTCCTGGTACTGGCTGTCCCTCAGAGGTGCCAAGCTCCTGTCATCCTCTCTCCATGAGCTCGCTCTGCCCTGAAACTTTCCCCATTTCTTTACTGCTGTCTCATGCTTTAGGTCTCAGCTTAAAACCACTTCCTTGATCACTGACTCCCAATCACAACTCACCTGGTAACTTCCTGCACTTTCTGTTCTTGGCACCTGTTGTAGCTGTGCTCATATGTTTATTTGTATGGATAGTTTACTAGGGTCTGTCTTCCCACTAGATCATAAAACCCAAGTGGGCAGGGACCTTGTCATATTCTCCACTGTAGTTCAGCACCTGGTACAGGGCCAGCCACAGTGTAAAGGAGATACTAGCTCTCCTATGATGACAACTGTGCTACTGCTAGCAAACACATGCAGAGCACTTGCTAGGCACCAGGCACTGGTTTGGGTCCTCTATATAGATTAACTCATAAAAATTAAACTCATAATTCCTCATAGCAGCCCAATCATCTCTATTATACAGAGGAGGAAACAGAAACAGCAGGAGGTTGTCACCTCCTGTTCAAGGTTATACAGTTCATAAGCATCAGAGCTGAGCTATGGACCTAGACAGTCTGGCTCCAGAATTTGTATGCTTAACCATCAGACCATACAGTCTGTCATAGTAGGTTCTCTCTCTCTCTCTCTCTATATATATATATATATGTATGAGGGTACTTCACAAAGTTCATGAAAGGATTTGTACTATTTTCTAATTCCTGTTTTTGTGGACTTTTTGAAGTACCCTCATATATATACATACATACATACATACATACATACACACACATACATACATACATATATGTATATGCACATATTTTGGTAAACTTGAGCTACTTTCTCAATTATCTTATAACAATAGTTAATACAGTTCTTGGCAAGCAGAAGAGGCTTTTTAAGTTTCAAATATGTCTAGATCTCATGCAAAATGGTTGATTGATTAATCAAATAAAATATGACACATACTATAAGAATACAATAAAATGGGAGCTACTTATAAGATTAAGTTAGGAATTATCTCTACTTATAAAATGCTAGCTTATGAATTATGATTCTGTTGGGCTTTAATTTGAACAAACCCACAATCTCAGAAACATCAGCAATTAAACTAAAGAGAGAGAGACAATGTTGTCACTTAGAATAGCACCAGGAGCATCTCCAGCTGTGGTTCTGGACCTTCAGGAGGAGGCTTCCTGGAAAGTCACGTGGGATCGCATGGATTCTGACTCATCGTAGGTAACTGCCTTCCAGGGTACAGAGGGATCTCTCCCAGCTCTCCTGCCCTGCTCTCAGCCTTTGGCATGGCCAGTCTGTTCAATAGGAGTCCTGTGGAATAGATTTGAAGAGTTGGTACCAACTTGCTTTATGGTTGAGGCTTCTTGGGATTCTTGTGTAACCCTGGTCCACATGTATCCATTGGAAATTTGAAAAAAAAGTCAGATGTTTGTCTTCTTACCCTCATCTTGCTGGCTTGCTTACCCTGCCATGGCGCCCCCTGAGAATAAAACAGCCACAGGACTCTTCTCTCCTAGAAAGGGCTCATCAATTTGTGGAATTTAATTAATTTGGGTATTAATTTAGGTATTTTGTATCCCTAGATCTCTGGGTTTTTTTTAAACTATGTTTTTTTTT
>NW_007727767.1:86215-88424 GCF_000696425.1 Galeopterus variegatus | reverse complement strand
GTCATAGTTAACTTTTCTGCTCTTGTATGCATGTGTGTGGGTTGAATATTTTGTGGCATGTCAGGTCAGAGGAAAGACTGTTTAAAGATGAAACCATTTTCCTTCCTCTATTTCTTACCTCTTGATCCTCTGCCCAATGACTGGAGAACAGTTCAACTTGTATTGAACTTGGAGAATTCAGGAACACCAATTTTGGCACCACTGGTGGGTCAATTTTCTTCCTTTGGCTTTACGACTCTTATTTCCCATCGCTATTTTTTTTCTTTCCTTTCTTCTGGGCACTACCTGTAGAATTCTTTTGTCAAATGGATGTAGGCTCGGAAGCAAGTGTAAACTAAAAAGACACAATTTGCCCTCTTCACATCAATTTCTGGAAGTGCTGTAATGCGATATTTTCAGTGGCTGACTCTAAATCCTATGTAATGTGTAGGGAAAATTTTATGGTACTCGGCTCTGCCAGGACCAAGGACAGCGGTTCCAAAGGCATTTACTCTGTTGCTTAAGGACGTAGTAGAAACCACTGCAATCAAAGCCTGGCTTTTTACAGTCAATTCTTTTTTTTTTTGTAGATTTAGGTAACAATCTGTGAGAAAGCAAACAATGGTGAATGAATTATCATGCAAAATTTGCATGGAAACATACATTTATGTTACACTGCAAATCTGTGTCTGTCATTGTTGGGTGGGAGGGAGGANTTTTTTCCTTATCCTGGAACTTGGTCAGCTGGCACATTAGGTTATTGGCTTCGCCTAGTGTTATTGCTCTGGCTTGCTCTCTGATAGCTGATTTTGGGCATTACAAATCAAATTTTCTTCTTTTCAATTCTTTATTTATCATTTACTCAGGAAACAGGGATCAAATTGATAAATGAATCCCCCAACTTAATAAAAAACTTCTCTTAGGCCGGTAAAAAAAAAAAAAAAAAAAAATCTGTGTCGTGTTAACAGATAGAGACTCCCGACTTAGAAGAGTGGGTTGAACAGCAGCTACAAAACTCTTAGGGTTATCTATGAACACTACTTGTAAAAAACAGTTTAAATGACAGAAAGCTATAAGAAAAAGAGATGCACAGCACAGACTCTCTGCCCAGATGAGAAATGGTTTAACCATAAAAAATTTAAGCACATTTAAAATCCTACATTTTTCTGTGTTTCTACGATTATAATTTTACATTTTTCTCCTTCCTGACCTGGCCTATGGCCATTGTTTCTTCATGTCATGTTCTAAAATTTTGGGATCAGTACAATATCAACTTCCTTTATTCTTAATACACCTACTTTGCCTATTTTAAGGGTGAACATTTATGTAAAGCAAAGGCAAAATTCGGCCTCATCAAGGTTGAAGCATACTATTTCCATTTGTTGGTGTTTTTTTTATCCGTCCTTTCCCAGTCTCCAATTACACCCATTTAAATTTTTTTTTTAATTTTTAAAATTTTTAACTTGCAGATTGTAATTGTACATACTTAGGAGGAATAATTTCTGGTTCTATGGCTTAGTAGGGTGACTATAGTTAACGGTTAAGTTTTGTATATTACATAATAGCTAGAGGAGAGGCTTTTAAATATTTTCACCACAAAGAAATGATGAATGCATGAGGTGGTTGATACATTTACTACCCTGACCTGCTTATTATACAATTACGTCCATTTCCATCTTGTGAATATTTCTCCCTTTGTGACATTTTTGGTCGCTTCACTATTAGAAGTGATATAATTAATCTTGAAAGCACAACCAAGCAGACTTTGGTCACCCAGATTTTTCCTTATTTGAGGAAAGATCCAATGCTCTTAAAAACACAAATTGTGATTGTAGAAACATTTCTTCTTCATCCCATGTATTATAGAAGAAACATAGTGGACTCAGTCTTGTCAATTGAAAAATAACCTTTAAGGACTTTTTAAAGAAATAATCTAGTTGTGCTTCTTTTGAAAACACCATTCAAATCTGTATATTTACTTGAAAGAATTATTATTTCAGAAAGGGAAGGGTTTATTTTCAATGGTCTTACTTTGAAACCTTATTCTTTTAGATTTCTATTCCACATTTTCTTACGTATGTTTTCTAGGCTTTCCTGAATTTGACCAAGTTACCAAGGTGTGGACAGCACAATGAGCTGTACACAGTAAGGGGCAAAAATATTTGCTATGAATCAATTGACGGTTGACTTGGGCAATAATTGGGCGTAAGAGATGTAGTAGGTGCTCTGC